>NC_046363.1:1008551-1149206 GCF_011125445.2 Fundulus heteroclitus
GGTGATCTGTCTTCCCTGGATGATATCACAGCTAACAGAATGCCAGACCAGATGTCCCTAATATGAAGAAAAAAAAGAGAGAGAACAGAAAGTGAAAAGCTGAAATGACCACAAGCAATGCACAATTGGAGAACAGTAGAATTCAGTAGAGTGAGAAAAATAGACCCTGATGTCCTCCAGCAGCCTAAGGCTATAGCAGTATAACTGGGAGTTGGTTCCACAGGAGAGGAGCCACTGAGCTATATAATACACTGGAGTGCTGATTTTGCTGAAAAACTGAAGCCACTGGCCGCCATCTTGCTACTCCCTACTCTCACAGAATCCCATAGGATTTGCTTGCAACAACAAGCAGTTTTCTGGCTGAGTGAAAACGTTTTACAGGTAATTCTACAGTCAGTGGATGTACTAACACTATCAACTACTAGGAAATTAGGTGCTGAAATATTTTACATGTTATTCATATTAAATATATATATATATATATGTATATATAAGTATGTGTATATGTATTTATGTATATATATGTATACACATATGTAAATACATGTTTTTGTATATTGTTATTTATATATTTATAAATGTTAAACATATATATTTAAATGAATAAAATGCAAAATATTTCAGCACATGACTTTCTCAGTACGTGATAGTTTTAGAACATAACATAAAAGTATATGGCATTTGACATTTTAAAAGTCTTAAGCCCCCCTGAACATGAGAAAATCCTCGTTATTCGATGTTGTAGCGCACATATTCCCTAGTTACTGGGGGGAAATAGGGAGTACCAATATGGCGGCTGGTGGCTTCAAAGCGACTCGTTCGAACAGACGGTGATTAGCACTCCAGTGTATTATATAGCTCAGTGAGAGGAGCCTGATAACTAAAGGATCTGCCTCATATTCTACTTTTAGAGACTCTAGGAACCACCAGCAGAGCTCCAGTCTGAGAGTGAAGTGCTCTGTTAGGAACAGAGCACCCCAAGGGTGATGGGTTAAAAGCAGAGAACAAATTTTGTTGTAATGTATGTTTCAATGACAATAAAGATGATTTTACTATGACTATTATTACTGAAGGAGACACCACGTCCTACACCCTCCCTCTGGCCAGAGACTAATTACATAGGTGTCTATGGAAGAAAGAAAAGAGGCAGCCACAAACAGTGACAGAAAGAAGGAGAGAGAGAGAGAGAGAGAGAGAGAGAGAGAGAGAGAGAGAGAGAGAGAGACAGAGAGAGAGAGAGACAGAGAGACAGAGAGAGAGAGAGAGACAGAGAGAGAGAGAGAGACAGAGTGTGCGGTGAAGGAGCTGCCGGCCAGTGAGGTGTGATTGGAAACAACCAGCAGAGGTATCATAAGGGAAGCGCCATCCCCGGCCCAACGACGACAGCGAGCAGTGTTGGGGACACATCAGATCCAGATTGGGAAGAGGCAAAGCAAACCCAGGACCGGGAGCAGTGGGGCCATGGTAAGGCGCCCCTGAGCCGGGACCTGTTGCTTATGTTGCTACGCACGCTGGCCGGATGGAGGCGGACCCATCCAAGCCAGGGACGAGGACAGGATGGAGAACGCTGGCCCCACTGGCTTGATAGCTCGAGGGCGCACTGCAGAAGGACGGCAAGTGGGAGCGGCTGATCCTCACTACCCTCTGACTGCTGAGACCACAAGATTAGTTTTGGTGCTGTACCTTTTAGCCATTTTAACGTGCAGTTGCACTTTTAGTAAAGGTTTTAGGCGCCATGCACTGTACAGTTTTTAGGGTTTGTTTTTATCGTAATAAAGTTGTTAAACTTTTAATGTTGTTGGTTTGAAATACTTGCTCACCGCTGCAATATTGAACCTGTTTTGTATTCCTAGTTTAACTAGATGGCGTTGTTGAACTCATTCGTTTTCTGTTAGTTGAAATAACATGAACAATACTCGGCCAGCACATGTGAACCAGGCTTAAAAAGTCAGTCGGATAGCTGCAGCTGATCTAGAACACTTCTGCACACATCCTTACTAAAACTAAGAAAGTGGCGCACATCACCCTAGTTTAGAAGGATTTTTACTGGCTCCCTATATCTCAGACAATAGACATTAAATTATTCTGCTATATTTTAAAGTACTTAATACTGTACCACCAAAACATGTTAAAGAGCTGTTGCATCAACCTTCAATTAAATTTTATTTACATATTGCCAATTTACTACACATCATCCCAACAAACTTTACAAAGTCAAATTCAATCAAATTATACAGACTGGTCAAAAGTTTCCTATCTAAGAAAACCCAGTAGATTGGAGCCAGTCTTGACAAGCAGCATTCACTTCTCATAAAAGTGCATAGAGCCACAGTGGACAGTCGTCTGCATTGTCAATGGTTTTGCAGCAATCCCTCATACTGTGCATGCATGAAGCAACATGACAGGAAAACCTCCAGCTCCTGCATTTAACTGTGTTTTATTTGAGGTAAGGTGAGGAGAGGGAATCAAGCGGGCAAACAGAACAGGATCCAAAGGGTAAGGCAGACATCCAGGGGACACTTGACAGGTAAACAGGCAAATAGAACTGGGCAGAAAAAGACAAAACCGGTTACAAAACAGGATCACTGTGCTGGGAGCTCTTACCAGGAAAGGATGGATGAATAGGTGACAAGTGACGAACCGACAGGGAGCAGAGAACTGAAGCAGGTTTAAATAAGCGGACAGAGAGGTGATAGGAGTGAAACTAATTAATCAAAGACAGGTGGGGGTGATTAAGGAAGTTGACAGGACACGAGATAATAAACCTAACATAAGAAACCAAAGATAAAACAGAATAAACAAAGCACATAACTAAAATCAGAACTAATACAGGGACCAGATAACTAACGCAGTAAAAAGGCTAAACTGGAATCCAAAACAGAAATAAACCCAGAGGCAGGAAAGAGCTGCTTAGCCAAATAATAATCATAAACCAGAACAGAACATTACACAGGGTAATCTAAGCCACCCTAACGATAAGCTTTGTCAAAAAGGAAAGTTTTAAGCCGAGTCTCAAAAGTAGACAGGGTGTCCGAAACTGAGAGTTGGTTCCATAGGAGAGGAGCCTGATAACTAAAGGATCTCCTGCCCATTCTACTCTAGGAACCACCAGTAGACCTGCAGTCTCCGAGTGAAGTGCTCTGTTAGGAACATATGGGGTAATCAGATCTCTGATGGAGCTTCAATATTAAGTGTTTTAAATGTGAGAAGGATTCTTGATTTAACAGGAAGCCAATGAAGGAAAGCTTAACTAAGAGAAATATGATCCTTGTTGTTGATTTTCATCAGAACTCTACAGACCTTGAAGACCACTCAGGTCTGTATCCCCAGAATCCAAAAATGGAGAGGCAGCATTCCATTTTAATAATCATCTGCTCAACAAACTCCCAGAAAAACAGCATAAGTGCTGAAACCCTGAGATGTTTTGAAACAGGAATTAAGTTACTAAGGGTTGACCTAGACTGTTCTTCTTAAACTATTAACTGAAACATATGTAATTTCCGCACTTAGTATAGCTTTCATTACTTTCGTGTATTATGCAACTGCAATGTCCTTTTCAAGGGCCAGACGCATATCCACTGATCCCACCACCAAGGCGCTGTTTGTCACCCTCCCATCAGGTAAACACTTTAGAAGCCTCAAAGCTAAAACAAATAAGCTTAGAAACAGCAGTCCAACGCTTTAAAAGCACCCCAACTGTTACTAACCAGTCATGTTACACCCTACTACCTCATTATCTGTTATCTGTGACTCTCCTGAATGCTAAAAAAATTTAACCCTTGTTAATTTTCTGATTGTTTGTCATTTTTTGCCTCATTAGGTATAATATGAACCGGAGTGGTCAATGAGAAATTTTGCCGTGGTAACACACAGTGACAAATAATAAATAAATATATAAATAAATAATATTTGTGATTCTTGATGTGTTTTCTTATGTTTACATCATGTAAAGCACTTTGAATGGTCTTGTTGCTGAAATGTGCTATATTAATACACTGCCCTCAATTTATCTCTTTTAGTTTTAGTAATCATTTATTTATTGTATGTGTGTTATGCCATTTTATGAAGCGACAGACCACATCTCCCAGCATGCAATATTGTCGAAATGACAGACCGACTCCCAGCATGCAATATGGTCAAGGCGACTACCAGCCCTAGCAACAAGATAACGTTGCTACGATACGATATAAAGGCGCCTGACGCGCTCGATTCTCCCTTCTTCACTGGCACCACGCCAACTGGGAAGACATACAGCGTTTTCATCCCGTTGGGATTTTACCCCACGTGCCATGAGTTTCGATTTATCGCTGGACCGAGAACTTCCGAATCAAACTTTCCCTGCTTTCCTATACAGGAGGTCGACTTTAAAAGTACTTTGAATTCACTTCGATCAGAGAGACTGAGAGCCGCTTATCTCCCAGTGATCGTCAAGAATCCCGCTTTTTGTTTTGGCCAAACAAAGTGTCGAAGAGCCCAGAGACCGAGGGGAATTCCTCCCGTTCCTTCTGTCACTCACCGAAGTGCCGCCGCAGCTGCAGGACGCCAAGAGACCTAGAGCCGGGACATCCCGCTGGGGCAACGTCAGAGTAAAGAAAGGATTTCCTTTTTTTATTTCTCTTTTAACCCACAAGGTGATATATTTTGTGCCTGGGCAGAACTTATTAGGAATTAATTCAATGCTTAATTACTCCGAGACGGAGTTTGTTTAACTGTAGTGAATATTCCTGATATTGTGCATGTAATAAATTATTCTGCCGTGTTTGTTTGGTTACACATTGGCTCTGCCAAGAGTCAATCTTTACTTTTCCCTTTCTATCCTTCTCTACATCTTTTCTTCCTTTGTCTACCTTTTCCAGTTTTGCACACTTTCTTTGAAGTTTGTTCAGGAGTAAGACCTCCTTTTGATCAAAGCCCGCCACACACTAGCGTGTGTGCTAAGTACGTCATTAAGACCTGCTCCTCACACATCACGCGAGGTCGTAGGTTGTATGTCGTCATAGTGGCCATCTTGGGAAGGTAAAAAGTAGCTAAGCGGTTAGCTAGCTTGTTGTGGAATACAGAAGCGTCCATCTATTTTCTCAAAGCTATTTTCTCTTTCAATGCTGCTACGTCAAAGTGCCAATGTCTTGAATGTGATGTTTAAACAACTATGAGTTGAATTAGGAATTGCTACCTCTCATTTTAATCCATTTTGACTTGTTTTATTTTCATTTATTTTCTTTTGCATTTTTATTTTAGTAGTGAGTAGTGTTTCCTAGTTTTATTGAATTAGAATAATTACTGTAACAGGGAATTGTTTTGGTTTAGACAAAATGATAACTTGTGGAATAGTAATTTTTTGTGTTTATTTTGAAACAGAAGTTGGATGGTCTCTAAGAGTAAAGAATTGCCTCTTTTTGAGTTAACAATGAAATCAATTTTGGCGGAGTCCAACTCTCACTGGAAATGAGTCCGACTTACTGCCGGCAATGCGGACCAGACTCTGACACCGGTCAGAGACTTGACAGCCCTTATTAAAGGGCCCGGTACTCCATACTCCCAGAGTACCCCCCACAGGATCCCTCAGGGGACACGGTCGAATGCCTTCTCCAGATCCACAAAGCACATGTAGACTGGTTGGGCAAACTCCCATGCCCCCTCCAGGATCCTGCTGAGGGTGTAGCGCTGATCCAGACCCTTGTCCCACAGCCTCACCAAGTGACCTCCTCATTTTCACTTTATTGACAGTTTTTATGTTTTCTAAGAGAAAACACACATTTTAAGAGAGATGGTTTCTTTCTAAATAGGTCAGGAGTAAAACTCTTAACTTCTAACCTGTTCTATTCTGTGAACCATACACTAGCAGCTTAGTCCTTAAAGTACAACAAGTTCATAAACAAATGATAAGCCCAGTACAGCTTAAGCCAGCCAGAAAAATTACCCAGAAAGACTTTAATGTTATTAAAGGAAAACCCAAAACTTCCTTCCCACCAGACACCAACCAATTTTGTATCTACCTCCCCTCTCTCCTCTCTGAGCCCAGGGGTCCGTTCTTCGTACGTTGCTTAAAACATCCGAGATCAACTGACACATCCAAGATGATTTCATCCGGCTAATCATGATCCGGCTAATTGGGTTCTTTGAACACACCTGTTGTTTACGATTAGTATGGCTGGATTAAGTTATCTGAGACAACTGCGCGTTCATGCGTTTGTTTAAAAGGGGAAATGTATCGATAGTAGAAACAATGATCAGCAACGCTGCTATTGGCTGTTCAGCATGGCCAAAGAACGCCCACAGTTTTTCTCCCAAGCAGAGCTTTTAATGGAAGGTTATGCCGAATTTGAGTCATTAATTAAAACACCTCAAAATCTGTTAAAGCCAGGAGAGAGAGCTGGCAAAAAGCAGCAGACAAATTAATGCGTGAATACTGTCCATGGTAGATGTTTCTATCACTTTCTACAGTATGAATTTTTGCAGTGTAATAATTTCATATTTACTTTGTTCTTTTATATCAGAGCCTCCATGGGACCCACTAGAACATGGGGACAAGTTAAAGTGAAATACAAGAATATTCTACAAAATGGTAGCCTTTAATTATTATACTTTATTTTAAAAAGGCACTTGTTATGTCAAGAGATCCACATTTCAGTGTCATTCCTTAGGCACGGGAAGTAAAGGATGCATGCAAACTGGGAATTTTAACAAAAAAAATCTTTATCCATAAAAAATTAAAATCTTCCTTTTCCAAGTCATCCACAGTTTACACGGTAAAACTGTATTGCTCCGTGGCTAGATAATCCATCCATAGTTTTTTCTAATACAATATACGGCTCGACAGGAAGCAAGCCTTTCAAAGTAAACTAAACTTCACAATAAAATGGCCCGAACAAATCTTCTTACTGAATATGATAAAAATAAAAAGCAAACCACCGTACAAATAACTTAAATATTTTAGATTTATGGCTCTAACACCACTTTTTCCTCTTTAAAAGCCACTGTTAGATGATGTGTTTGTCTGTTTATAACAGCCACCAAGAAAATCTCTCAACAATTACACTGTCCCGCTGCGCTAAAGGATTCTGTCTATTTACGCGATTAATTCGAAAAACTCTGCAAATTATTCTTGCACCTTCCGCAACAGGTTGCAGTCGTAAAAATGGACATGGCTACGACAGACTTCCCTATCTCCTCCGCTTATACAGCCATGATCTAATCTTGTTTACATGAAATAAGCCTGCTCTGGAGCAGGTTTAAGCTGGTGCACATGTTGCTATGACAACAAGTGCAGGATGTCTTTCGAAGAACCAAACGATCCAAGATCATGCAAAATCGTCAACAATGAAATCCTGCTAACTGAGTTAGCGACGTACGAAGAACGGACCCCAGATGTTGTCAGGATCTGGGTTGTTTTTTTTGACTGTTTGTTTATTTTGATCTATTAGTTAAACTCTCTAGCTTTAAAGCTCAGTTTTGGTTTCGGGTTCTTTCTTGTTTGGTTTCTATTATAGCTTGTGTTTTGTTTTGTCTTAGGTTTAGGTTCTGTTTTGGTTTATGGAGTAGTTTGTTATTAAGTCACTTGGCCTGCTCAGTTCACTTCTTTGTATCCAGCCTTTAATCAGTCACTCAGTTCACCTGCCAGCTATCTGCCAGCTCACCTCCTAGTCAACACCCTGTCACTCCTCTTCTCCAGTCTCCATCCAATCAGTGTCAGTTTTCTTCCAGTCACTTCCCTGTTCCTGACAAACTCCACCCATGTCAGTAATTAGTCTTCACTCCTGTTCACCTGCTCACTCCCCTATATAGTCCTGTCACAAACCTCTGCAATCGGCCAGATCAATTCAAACCACATGGTGAGTCTTATCCAGCGTTTTATTTCTGATAGCCCTGTTGATACCGACCCGATTGCCTTTTTGACTCTGAGCCAGCCTGATCCCTAAACCTGATTTTCTTGCCCTGAATGATTGCTTACCTGTTTTTCTGACCTGGACCTGCCTTGTGATATTCTGAGTTTGCCTTATCCTTATCTGTACTTCTGCCTATTTTGGACTGCCTTTAGTGTACCGGATTTTGGACTGCCCTTTTGATCATTGAGTCTGCCTGTCCCTGTTTTATTATTAAATCCTGTTTTTTGCTTAAAACCTCTCTTGTCTGGCTGAATACTGGGTCCTCTGTCTCTGGTTCGTGACAGATGTCCCTTCCCTGGATTTCACTGGCAACATGAAAGAGGTATTTAAGACTTGGGATACAACTAAGGCCCAATAGCATTGTATCCTCAACCCTGCTCTCTGCAGTCTCATCAAACATGACTGTTCTGCTATCCACCCCACAAACACAGTTGTGAAGTTTTTGGATGACGCTACTGTGGTTGGTCTCATTTCCAATAATATTGAGACCCACTACAAAGAGAGGAGGTCCATAATCTCACACAATAGTGCTCCAGAAACAATCTGATCCTGAACACCAGTAAGACCAAGGAGGTACTAGTAAACTACACGAGTTCCAGGAACACTGAAAATGCTCCTCTCTGCAAACAAGGGGAGGTGGTGCAGCATGTGGACCGCATGAAGTTCCTGGGCGGTCACATCTCCTCCGACCTCTCCTGGACTGTAAACACCTCCCATCTGGTGAAGAAGGTACTATAATGGCTCTTCCTCTTCTGGAAATTAAAATGGACTGGACTTTACTAAGTGGCTAAAAATATTATACAGAGCTACAATAAGAAGTGTTTTGTGTCTTAGCATAACAGTGTGGTATGGGAGCTGCACAGTGAGGGAGAGGGCAGACTAAGCATGAGTGGTGAGGACAGTGCATGGGGATTGTGGGATGCCATCTGCAAGATCTTGATATAATTTAGGCTGCACAAGTCCAGAAAAGGGCCAGCAGTATTGCCACTGATCCCACCCACCTGGCAATGCACTGTTTGATCCCCTTCCATCAATGTTTCCGGAACAATAAATCAGAAGCTGACTCATAAACAGGATTTACTTTGGGCATGAATATATCATTGAAAGAGCTTTGACGGATTAATTAATGCAATAACTTAATCTTTAATATCGTTCAAAAAAGGGACTGATATCAGACTTTCGGAACTTGGTACTAGCCTTAGTGGAGCCCCAAGACTATTTTGCATGCTTAAGCTTCTCAGGAAGTGTGTTTGGACAGTTAGCGTGTGTGTGTGTGTGTGTGTGTGTGTGTGTGTGTGTGTGTGTGTGTGTGTGTGTGCGCGTGCGTGCGTGCGTGAGGAGTTGCTGTCTGTCTCAAAAAACATTCACCACGGTAACACGTGGTGACAATAAAGATTCTTGATTCTCAAAGTTTGGTCTCCTGATGGTAGATAGCTGTAAAATCTCTGTGCTAATACATGGCAAGATGAATGAATATAAAAGGAAAACAAACAGTGATAAAAAAATCATACATAACAAAATACAAAACAATCTACATAAATTGTCAGATACAACCAACCACAGAGATAATGTGAGCCACTAAGTAATTTAAACTAGATTTAAAATCCTTTCTAATCCATGATCACTGACCACAATATTGATGTTTTTAGCAGAAATGTGGTTACATGAATGTAATGATGTACATATTCTGATAGAATTTGAATGAATTTCTTTGTTTGTCCCCCATGTGGGAAATTTCATTTCAGTACAGCCCATCAAAAGAAAGACATACATGGGTAGATGGGAGGCTGCTGCCGCAAGCTTGCCAGGCGCCGCCTTTTTGCAGAGTGGAGATAGAAATACATTAGGATGGTTGACGGGAAAAATAAGTGCATTACTCACATTGTGTCTCTGACGATGCGAGCAATGCAAGAAAAAACTCTCAGCACAAAAAAAGCAAACATACAGACAACATCATTAGCAAAATTATTTCAGGTAGGAGGGTTCTCATGTGGGGTGGGGGGCATACCAGTCCAGAACCCCAAATGTGTAGCGCTTACACATGCATCTAACCTAAGTTCGTGTCCCAGAG
Source organism: Fundulus heteroclitus (assembly GCF_011125445.2). Classification (NCBI taxonomy): domain Eukaryota; kingdom Metazoa; phylum Chordata; class Actinopteri; order Cyprinodontiformes; family Fundulidae; genus Fundulus; species Fundulus heteroclitus. Next base: position 1,018,509 of record NC_046363.1, read on the forward strand.
GGAAAAAAAACAATCAGGCACAGTCATTGTGGTGAGTCATAGGGGTGTGTATCTATCACCGTGTTTGTATGTGTGTATATGTGTGCGCATCAGTATGGGTCCATGACTTTCAAGCTACCCCCCTTCAGCAAAAGTCTTAAATGGTATATTATCAGCAGTTCAAGAAGGGTACTGTTCGAGTTCACAGATGTCATGAGCGGGTCCGAGTGGGACTAGAGTGTGTTGTTTGCATAACATCAAGGAGGATTTGACATAGCCAGCTCCAAGGCTAGCCATCAGGACACTGGCATTAAATAGAAAGGATATTATTTTTGTTTCAGGCTGACTGTGAAATTTGTGTCAACTTTCAAGTCTTTGGTGATTCTCTTCATGGCATGTCCCAAATAGCCAAATTTGATGGACTTTCTGCCGTAAATTAAGCTAGAAACTTCCCAGAGGTCTTTCCATTCCACCATTCTGTTCAAACCACAGCCGGCATGCGACATTGTGCAAGCATCACATCCAGCTTGTGGTTTTGTTCACTAAGCAACTGAGTCTGGGTGATAACAGCCCAGCTCAACCCCGAAAAAAAAAACCCGGCGGTGCTACCATCGCCAAAACTGTGCCTCCTAGATCTTTGCTGATATGTCAAGTAACTGCCAGCGCCAATAAGCAGAAATCCTCTTGTAATAAATCCAATTATGTAAGCATCTTCAATGTCCTCGATGGACAAAATAGACATTGTCATCGTCCTCATGAATCCATGATGTATCCGGCAGCATGTATCCACGCAGGACAGCACGCCTGGTCTTCTCGTTGAGAAAATTTGATTAATTAAGTTGAGCAACCAGCTGACCAGATCCACAGTTTTCGATTTGGATGATTTGCAGAAAAAGGCTCTGTGAGAGTTAGATAGCATGCAGACAGAGAGCAGTGTGAGAAGAAACTAGGCAGTCAGGACTCAAATGAAAAACTAGACAGTTTCCAAAAAATCTGTGGTTTAATGACAGTCCAAAGGTCAGCACACAGAGAATCAGTCCAGAGGGCAGATGTATCCAAAAAAAACTGGGCTCAGGCAGAGTCGAAGCACTTAAATAGATCCAAAAGTAACCAAAGGCTAGAAAGCTTGGGAAAAAAGGGCTGGAAAACTTGCTGGAAGAAACAAAGACAAACTGGCATGGAAGGAAGGAAACTGACTAATTAAATACACACAGGAGGAGTTGTTTGAAAGCAGCTGTGTTCAATCAGGCTGGGTGGGGAAGTGCAGGCAGCAGAGGTGTGGCAAATCAAAGCTGCCATGTCACAAGCAGAAGCAGGAGAGGTCTGTGGAGGAGAGGTGCAGAGAAGCATCTGCCTTCGCTGAGAACAGCAAGAGAAGTGCCTTCAAACTATATTATCTTTGTGAATGGATGTGGGTGGAGGTGAAGTTTAAAAAGTGTTTCTGGGCAAATTTGACTCTTGAATATTTTGCTCTCCAGGTAAATGTTCTTGAATGTTTACAGACCTCATCAGTCCAAAACAAACGTTCTTAAGGATATTTATGAGCTTCTATCTGTGATGTGTTGATTCCAAATATTTAATTATTGTGGCAGACTTTAACATCCACATTGATAAACCTAAAGACAGAGGTGCGAAAGAACTATATAACACCCTTGGAAATTTCATTTGACTCAGAATGTTAAACAGCCAACACACAAACAGGAACATATTTTAGACTTGTGCCGTTTCTCAATATGCGTTCTTGAGCGTTCTCGTGTGCTCGTGACACGTCATCAGCCTCAGACCGAGCACTGTTCCAATGCTGAGAACGCCAAATCGAGAACGCGCCGAATTCCCCGGATGTTGTTCTCGCCCGCCCTCTTTATCGAGCATGCATCAGAGCAGACTTGTGCGTTCTTCAGACTGACCGCTTGCCCAGAATGCACCGCGGCCGCAGCTTGACTCGAGACAGCGCAAACAGAGCTCACAGCAGTAAGTAAAAAATTCCCTTTTCTGCTGCTGTTGTTGTTCAAAAGTACGTTTTCCAATCGTTTGAGGCGAGAACATTATACTTTTAAGCTTCCCTATTTGGCCTGTTTACAGAGTTAGTGTGTAATTAAAAAAAAGTAGTGTGCATAATACCGCTGGTTATGATTTATTTGTTTTGTGTTTATCTGACTGACGTGTGTTGCTTTATTAACTCAATACTTGCTGGAATAAATTGTAAATGTCTTACATGGACGACAGCAGCATATAAAATAAATAAATAAAGTCTACAAATGTTTTCCTATCTAAGTGAGTTTATTCTGAGTCAGGACACGAATAATTCAGAGGAGAAAGAGGGAAAGAAAATAATAGTAATAATAGTATATGAAAAAACAGACATTTATTTTATACAGATGTTTAATCTTTGGAAAAGAATGAAGGTGTAATATATTCAACAAATTATTAACAGTTACTAACATGGTTTAAAACTAAGAAATAACTCCTATTAAGATCTCATACAAATAGAAAATGCCTATAAACTTACAATAAAAAAATAGTTGGAATGGAAATTATTTAACGATTATTTAATGTATTTTCACAGGTGGTGAAAATATGAAATGAAGCAGCATGTGAACATGACTCCAACTGATCTACATTAGGTCAGGTGTAGTCATGTTTACTTAAACATGCAGCCAGCTGGAGCAGCTCCCTGTCTTCAGCCGCTGGATGGTCATCCTCCTCTGGGTCAATCTCCTCGTCCTCCTCTGGGTCAACCTCCTCGTCCTCCTCATCTAGATGGTCACCTGCCTCTATACTAATATTGTGAAGGATGCAGCAGGCGGCGATTACTTTTGGGGCAAACGTCAGGCAGACCTCCAGCGCCCTGAAGAAGATGGAACGCCACCGTGTCTTCAGACCAACAAAGACACGCTCAATGATGTTTATCAGCCTTGGCGTGGTGTCTGTTGTAGCATTCCTCCACTTGACCTGTACCAAATATAAAATTAACTTGTAATTTAGGTAATATGCTGATATGTCTTAATGTTCTATTCAATTAACATAATCTATGTATCAATTGTGTGTCATTGCTGGCTCTATTTAAGGACAAGAAGGTAAGAGATCTTACTGGCAAGCTGTTTCCCTATAGGATGCACCACAGCCCAGCCAGTAGAGGGTCACCAGCACCTCTATCTCCTGTGGCCATCCATGGACCTTCTGGATGGGCAGCAGTTGAAGGAGGAGGACGATGGTGGCCCTGTTTAGCCTGAAGGCTGGTTTCAGGTCCCCTTCATTAAAAAATATTTGGAGGATTGGCACAGAGGTGTTTATCCTCACATATTTTGTTTCTGTTTCTTCTTGTAAATAAAAAATGCCAAATGTTACCATCATTGTTTTTTTCAATTCTCATCTTTTCACACCATAAAACTATATGTGGTTAACATGCAGAAATTATAGTTCTCAAGAAAGAAAAGGTAAAATGTATAGTGTTGTAAAACTAGTCAAGTATAGTAAATTTAACAAATGGCTTCCCTTCTCTGGTATTTTTACCATTTCACTGAAAAATGAGCTGAACTAACTGCACATAATTTATAGATTAATCACTGTAAAGGTGGACAGACATCAAAATGTGTTTTTTTCCCTTTCTTAATGATCAATGCTGTGAAGGTCTGTAGGTGCAATAAAGTAGCTTAACTTTACTGTCATACTGTTTCTAATGTTAAAATTGGGTCTTCATTTTAATTATTTATAGAAAAATAGTCACAATTTCAACCTGATCTCGTTTTTAATACCATCCTCAATGTTTTTTTAATGATAAAAGTAGGAAATAGGCTGTCAATCTTAAAATGCCTACCAGTTGGCAATAGATGGGCGAGCAAAGCCTGCCTTCTGAGCCTCCTCTGCCGCATCAATCTTCTCCTTGCTCGGATTTTCCTCCACAACTCACCTCCTCTTCAGCCTGCTGGTAAAGCTGACCAACGACCGAAGCAACAGCAATATTGCTCGTATCGCTCATTTTGCTTCTACAAAGTGCTGATTTTTAAAGAAGATTCAATCGCCTCTGCAACTACAACAATTAAAACTCCCAACAAAGAAATTCACACTATTGCTGGTTTTATATCCACAGTTCTGTAATTTTTTTTAGATATTTTATTAGACTTTTTAGAAATTAATTAAAAAAACGTTTTCAATAAGATATGACGGTGTAGTGTATAAATAGTTTTGAACGTTAAAGAAATGCTCAAGAGCTGCGGGTGTGATGATGTCACGAGTACGCTTCTGTTCCAATGCACAATACGTGCTGCGTGCTCGCGTTCTCGTCAAGTCCGATCTTCCTGTGTTCTTACCGAGAACAGACTTGACGAGAACGCGAGTACGGACTCGCGTTCTCGTGAATTGAGAAATGGCCCTGATTACCACTAAGTGTCTGAAAATGTCCAAGGTCAATGTAACTGATGTTGCCCTATCTGACCACTTTTCTGTAAACTTTGAAAGCATAATTTCCAATCACTCAGTTATGCAAAGAGACAACATAGAAAAATTGAAGTCTGATTGATGACGGAACAAGACCTGAGTAAATATCGGGGCATTTCTAGTGGGGTTTGCAGCCAGTAGGAGGTAACAGCAGCTGTCTGTGAGACTGATTAAAGAAGTGGAAAGGGAATTACTATGCCATTATGACGTGACAGACTGCAGCTCCCAGCATGCAACATGGTCGTTCTGACCACCCCCAGTGGAATCTTATCTGGTTACTATGGTGATGACTATAAAAGCGTCCTTCGCCCCAATTTCGTCCTTCTTTTCTGGCAACCCACCAACTGGGAAGACATAACAGCTGTCCCTCACGCTGGGTTCGCCCCACGTGATTCGATTCCTCGCTGGTCTGAGTTTTTGCTGAATCATCTTTCCCCTGTAGCTCTAAACAGGGAGGTCTAGACTTTAAAATTAACGTTAATACCAAATTATTTCCTTTTCAGTTAATACTGAATCAACCGAGACATTTTCATTGGCTTGTGGTAAACGCCAATTACAATTATAATTTGAGTTATCAACGTTTGCTGGACAAGTCTAACCAGTCTACAATTGGTTAGATAACACTTTTCTGGTACAAATGAGTTCATAACTGCTAATTATTAAACAGATTGTTAGTGTTAATCATTACAGGCTCATAGCCCTTGATCCCAACTGTCAGGTTCAAACACCTAAAACATTCATTAACAACACAAGAAGGAGAGACAACAATGAGATTGATTTTCAAATAATCTTGCAAGGAGATCGAACGGAGATGCTTAATACAGATGTCCAAATTCGATCTGAAGCAAATCCGTCGCCCCCTCTCTATTTATTAGGAAAGGGAATCCCTGGTTCCATTTTGAATCTAAGGGGTAGGGATAAGCAAAATAACTGTGACCTTCCAGATAAAACCAAGCAGTTCACACAGTGCAGCACTCCAGATGGCTGAATAGAGTTCATAAAAACACTGATCATAGTCACAACATATTTCTCTGCTTTCTGCAGGCCTTCTGCAAATATAATAGAGAAATCTAAAACCTTAAAACTTCTTAGTAGTAAAGAGTAAATATACATGATAAATGAAATGAAAATAGTAAATAACCTAAAATATGTAGACATAGTAATAATAATTCTATCATTCCCCCCTGTTATCATTTAATATACTCTTTTTCTCATCTCACTTCAATCGTTCATGATGTTTTCTTTCTTTTAAAAAGTAGCAGCTTATTAATACAGTCCTTTGGTTCAACCGCGAACTTCCGTACAGCTGAATAATATTTTCCACAACATTGAAGGTTCCCGTGTTGGAACCGGGCAGTGCTGTAACTTTTAGTACAGATCAACATGAATGCTTCATAGAGTTGTATCACACAATAAGAAAGGTTTAGCTTTTATTTACAATTTAGGGTTCATTTAATTAAGTAAGGCCTGTTTTAGGTCCCTATGCGCACATTATTTGAATTTTACATTAGACTAGATAAGAAAAAACTGTTCAGTAACCAAGGTCGAATCCGTCTACTCTTCACCCACCCTGTAAAACCCCTTACTTGGTTCTCCATTTACCATTCCCATGGACAATCATCCATCACTTTCCTACCTTACAAATCCAGGAGTACCACTGAGGGGCATCAGAGGGCAGGCTGGGTCTTTGTCATCAGAAAAATTCATCCTATCTAAAAGATGATAAAAACTGATTTGACCCCAGGTGAAATCCCGCTCTCGGCCAATCTGAGCGAGAAGTACCTCTATTGAAACTAGGAGTTACCATTACCAGCTAAGATTAAAGGATCTTTAGAGCCAATCAGACCCTGGTTCTTCCTATATCAAAGCAAAAAATTGCATAAACCGTAGGTCTTTGTGTGTCTGAAGCAAACAGTTTCCATCCTTTACCATAAATCATATTGAACATAATGCAACATCACAGTGTAGATGTCTTAACACACAAAAAAATCAAAGTAAGTCAGTAGAACAGAGCAGTTAAACAAACAGTAACACAATATGAGAAGAGTCCTAAACGTCAAGAACGCAAAGTTAAGAAAGCCTTCAGGCCATTCAGGCACAAGGCAGAAATTAATCTAATCGCGCTTAGGGTCTCTTCAGGCAACTCCTCCCGTTGAAGAATAAGGAATCAGAGTTCTCTGGCATCTTCATCCCCAGTCCTCTTCTTGGTTCCTCCTCGCAGGCTGGACGATTGAGCTGGATGGTAATAAGCGTTCAGTTCTGGATGGGCCATGAGCATTTTATTTTGCATTTCTCTCTAATAAAACACTTTGTGAAGATGGTCTGCAGACACGAGTCCTTGTTTCCACTGGAGAACAGAAACAAGGTGTAATTAGTGTTCTTATCAAAAACCCCATTCATGTGTCATTTATTAAAAATATCCTCCAAGCACTTTCACATTCAAGATATTTCCGTGCACAATTATTTAGCTCCCAGAATTATGCAATTTAATTATTGGTTAAAAGAGTAATCTTTAAGTTCAAATGTGTTTGCAGTAGTTTCCTAATAATTCTTAACCGAATGCATCCAATGTTTGCCTTAACTTTAATTGTCTGACAGTTGAAGTTCTCTGCAACATAATTTCATCAACATATTCGTTTCATGTCATTTCCCCTTTTATTTTAAAACCCCAACTGAGAAAAAGGAAGCCTTTCCACGTGAAAGCCTTTTCCCTCTTTCTCTCTCTCTCTCTCTCTCTTTTTTTCTAAAAGAAAGAAAGTGAGGTGCTGTTCTGCACAGAAAAGACAAAATATTTATACCAAGCTGTTACCGTTCAAGGATGCCAAGGTTCTACAAAACAAAGCAGTGAGCAGGAGAGCTTTTTGAAAACGTTCTAACATTGTTGAACAACTAAAGCTACTTAAGCAAATCAGAATTAGTTCCCAATTTAACCTTAAAATAAAGTAAACCACACATGTGATTATTTGTCATTATTTAACTGAGGATTAAGGACTTTGATTAAGAAGTTATTGGATGAACGCGTCTCTGCGTTCCTATTTGTCTAGGCCTTGGTAATCTGATCTATGATCTATGTGTTCTGAGTGCCTGGTCAGGAAAGGTTAAGGTTCTCTGAAGCTTTCTGTTTTCAGCAACTCTGAAAACCCAGAACCCTTTACAGTCAGTGTTAGGTGTCAGGTAACCTGTGGGACAACGTCATAGTCTCCCTTGGTTCGAACCTGGTTCCACCAGCTGTGTCAAGTTTACAACAGGGCCAACCCACAGCAGCTCGTTCTCGGTCCCATGCCCCAGGGGTCTCCACACCCCCCTGTGTGGAACGTCTCTCATTGTAAGGATCTCACCTTACGTGCCTTTCAAGATGTTCTTTACACAACAGGAGTTCCAATGTGGGATGTCTTTTGCTGCTTTAATGTTCCTCAGAGAAAACCTTCATTCATTCCCAGCAATCCTGACCAGATCCAAAATGTCTCCATAATTTAATCTAATTAAATAAATCTTACTTCTTTTCTGTATGTAAGAGGATAACCATTAAATTATCCTGATCTAAAAGCCTTCAGGTTAACAATTAGCTAACCTCTGTTTTATGTGTTCTTCCCCTTAGGATGTTTTAACAACCAGTTAAACTATTGAGTTATTTGTTCTAGTCGAGATATACTAAATCTCCATAAATATTGTAACCATTTTACACTGATGCTTTAATCCTAAATCTACCCATGTTAGTTAGTAGGATGTGTCATTATGCTAATTCTATTGCAACCTTATCCATTTTATCCAGTAACCTTTTGTTACTGTTTTATTGATGCCTGCCGGATTGGCAGAAATCTGCTTACTCTAAGATGTTCATTAAATTAAATTTTAATTTAAAAGTTCAGGTTACTCTGCTTATATAGTGAAAACTAATTAATTTCTTTATTTATTTAACTGTTGATATAATACCCACTTAATTTATTAAGTTGCTCTATGATTCCATCAAGTTGCTTATTTAAAAGTTTTTACCTTTACATAATCCTAATGTGTTTCATAATGTGTGTTTTGTTTTAATTGTGTACAAGAAAATCTGAAGTGAAATGCATGAAGTCGTGTCTGCAGAACTCATCTGTTTTTTGTCGAAGGTTGTCCGATGCTTCAGTCATAGTCCTTGCCATTGTCCATTTTCAGTCCAATGTCTGACTTAAGCACAACATTCTCCTTCCCTTCAAGAGTCCATCCTCCAGTTCTCGCAACTGAAAAACAGAATGAATTCTGCCAGCATTTTTTGCCAAAGAAACGCTCCATAGGTTGAAAAGAAATTACAGCAAAGCAGTCACAAACATTTTAACCGCTGTGTTCCCTCTAACATGACAAACAAAAAAGAAATAAAATAATTTAAAAAATAAATCAAACTTTGCCTCTGACAAAATAAAACTCAAAACTGGATCAGGCTGAAGTCAATGACATCACCTTTTCTCTTTTGTCCCATGGATCAGCCCCCATGGCACTGCAGCACCGTTTTGGTATTCACTCGCATCTGAGAATGTCTAAAAAGAGACTAAATCTCTCTGTTAGCACATTCCTATCATATTGACCAGGTTTCTTTGCAAAGAAAAAGAAGCAGAAAGACAGAACTGTTAATAGCATAAAGCAACAAACATTTTTAAGACACCACCTTTCTTTTGAAACGCTGTTCAAAACATCTCTAAAAGAAAAAAAATCAAAACAAAATAAATAACCAAAAAAACAAAATTGTCTCCCAAGGAGCACAATTATGTATTTTCAATATGACATAGCAGGGCCGGATTATCCATAAGGGCCAGTGGGCCAGTGCCCAGGGGCACCAAGCATGGGGTGGGGGTGGGGGTGTGGGGGCACCACATGACACATGCTTTAAAAATATATTTTTCATAAATTGTTATATTATTTACTTGAAATTGTTGAAAGACCATGCATTAATCATTTTGTGAACACTGATGTCACAATAATAATAAATGATAAATAAATCAAGATTAGGCTACATGATCTATCACTCCCCCTCCCCAATCTGTCATTGTTGAGCTGGTCCACAAGTACGTTCAAATGTATCGTCTTTTTTAACGCTACAGAAAATTAATCCAAAATGAACAGACATCAAAAGCTGTGCTTTTTGATTTCAACATTTTAAAATAAGATATTTGAATATTGCTCACTGCTCATATGCCTACATGCAGTTGTGTAAGTTAGTAAATAGTAAATTACATTACAGAAATCCCCTTGATTATGTTTGATGGGTGGGAGGGCTTTGAGGTATAGTGCCCAGGGGCACCACATTGTCTTAATACATGCCTGGACATAGGTTTTTGACTTATTACAAACTTTTGATATCCTTCTGGTCCATTGACCATGTGTATTTGCTGTTAGTAATATCTTTATTTATACATAACTTCCCAAATCTCAATTGGTCAAGCGTTAAACCTTAAAGCAATGATTTTGTCTTTTAGGTTTCTGAGCTTCTAGTGTTTCTCTATAAGTGATAAGAGTTTTCCCAGTAAGCACATTGAGAGAGCTACCCAAAACAACCCAAGATTAGAATTAGAATTTAACCCTTCATTTTATTTTTTCCCTCTGACATAGTTTTCGTGCTCCCAGGCCAGAACACACAGACCCAGCCTTGCCATAACATTCAGATGTTTACATCATGGTCAGAGTTGTTTATCATATCTATTGTCCTGTTTCAGGTTATACTGTCTCTCTGAGGTTCACCTCAGTTTAGCATAACTAATAACATCAGATGATTTTGTAACTGATGACGCGTGTAACGTTGCCTTCTGATAATTTGACACTTTTCAAAATTTCTCATTAGTTGTATTCAAATCCCAAGTAAAAAGAAATAAAATAAATGAATAGAAAACCCTTAGAAAAGCAACCATATGTAGTTCCATACAGGTTTGATCAAAGCCAAAGCACAGTTTTTTTTTTTTTTTTTTTTTTACATCTATTTAAATCAAAGATCATGTATTTCTAAACTTCTTTCAAATGGACTGGTTTGTGATGAATCACTATTGTTATAAGCAATAAGATCTCAGTGAGTTTGTATTACTTTAGGGCTCAAACAAATGATGGGGTCACTGCCTAATTCTGTAGTGGAGTAAACCCAACAACCTTTTATGTACAGCTCATTGCCTGTTACAATTTTCTAACAAAGCTGAAATATTTTTCGTTTAAACCATTTTAATCTCTCCGTGTATCAATTTAATTCGGCCCTGATATTTAATGTTAAAAAAACAAACTTTGTTATTGAAGTATCTCTTGTTCCTTCTTTAGTTTTTAGTTAACATAGTTCATGCTTAAAAATGTTATTTGAATTAGGAGCTGCAGTTCTCCCAAAACAAATGAACATCTTTGCAACCATGATTTATAAGTTCACCCAGACAAACGTTTAGTTAAATAGATACATACATACAGTTACATAGAAATGATGACATTCAGAAAAAAACAAACAGACGAAGGCCTGTTTTTTTCATTATCTTACACAGACAGATCTATGTTTTTAATATTTTTCAAAACATCTATGGCAACGCTGAAAGATGTTTTCAACGTGTTAAGTTCCCGCTTAGTTTAAAAAGTGGAAAGCGTGCGCTGGCTAAGACACCCCTGTGTTTCGTCCAAACACGGTTTTACGCTTCAGCCCCGCAAGGGTGCAACTCTTTGTCTTGCAGACACCTGGACGCTTATCCATTTTTGAAAGTTATACGTCGCTATTAGCAGTTCAGAACACTTTTATCCACAACGGAAGTGTCTAGTCAGTCCCCCCATGTAAACGCTTCCCCGGTGCAACGCCCTTTTAGTTCCGTTTCCGTTTCCTTTTTTTATTAATTTTATTAAATTTTCGCTTTTCTTTTTTCAACCAGATATAAGTCTGGTGTATCATCTCTAAACTAAGGCTGTCAAACTATTAATTTTATTATTTCAATGAATCTTGTATTTTATCTTTTTAATACTCAAAGTATTAAAGCTCATTTGGGAATCTTAATATGCAATTTTGCAATAAATGACACTAGTTAAAATTATGCTTGTACCAAAAAAATATATATTTTTCTTTTTTCTTTTTCAGTTGTCTCAAAGAAATGTTTAATCCCCTGCCAAATATCAACTATAATAACTTTTTACCACTATTCTGGCCAAATTCTCCCTTCACGAAGATCAACTCCACACAGTACTTTCCACTGTAAATCTCTTCACTCAGACACTATTCTGAGCCACACATATGCACACACATATACGCAGATTTACACACACAGACCCACTCGCGCACACACACACTCTCAAGCGCTGTGGGTTCAAACATTCTCTCCTTTCATGCAATGATCCCATTAAACGACACATTACGTTGGACAAGATATAACAAAAACAAAAACATATCAGACAGACAGCTTGCGCGAAAAGAGTCTTCTGCGACACTTTGTTTTTCTTTTCTTTTTTCTACGGTACTTTAAATACCTCCATGACTAACCGCTGTATTTTCAAAGACTCCCAAATTGTTTCTGTGGGATCCCCTTTTAAATCTCTTCATTTATTGATAATACCTTCCTGGAATTTTAGCTATTTTTGTTTGTTGAATCACCCCTTAAACCTGCATTGTATTCTTTTACCCATGAAGCTAAAGGTTTTATTTTATCAGGGTCCTGCTGTTCAATGAATTTCCAGTCTTTACTCTGGAGCTGTTTCAACGTTTTCCTTTGTCCCTTTCCCATTTTTATAAATTTGATCCAGTCCTGTAACACATAGGGTGTTCTATAGGCTGGAATTTTTTTACACCGTGGGGTAACAATAAAATACCTGTTGTGGTAATTCTCACTTTAACTCTTTCGAGTGGAGAATTCTTGCTAGACCTCCACAAAGGCTTGTTACTTACAATCCCACTGTTTTTAAATGAAAAGAAAATACCTAGTGGTATTTAATTTTCCAGTCATACCCACAAACACACAAACACACAATGCAGACGTTAGTTTTGTAGGACTCTGCCGCCCTGCCTCGAATTACACGGCCTATTATCAGGACGCCGTTATCCTATTTTTTTTTTTTCTACACAGACTTTTTGGGCTCTGTTACCCCTTAGATTCACAGACCTTTTGGGCTCTGTTACCCCTTAATGTACCTATCAGTGCCAAGGATGATAGGGTTTGTTATCACGGACTTTCTCGGACTCCGTTATCCCTTCTATGCGCAATACCTCTCAGGTACTCATTTATACCTTTAAAAAAACAAATCCACTCACCACTGCTGTCAATCCTCCCTCGGACTTCCCGTCAACAGTCAGAAACCCAGAGGCGAGATGGAATAGGCCCTTGGAAAAGGATCTGAATGCAGTGATCACTGACTTTTCACCCGGTTCACCTCACCCAGAGGAAATCCTCCTGTATGTTGGAATCCGGCTCGAAGGACCAATTAAATGTCAGGTTCAAACACCTAAAACATTCATTAACAACACAAGAAGGAGAGACAACAATGAGATTGATTTTCAAATAATCTTGCAAGGAGATCGAACGGAGATGCTTAATACAGATGTCCAAATTCGATCTGAAGCAAATCCGTCGCCCCCTCTCTATTTATTAGGAAAGGGAATCCCTGGTTCCATTTTGAATCTAAGGGGTAGGGATAAGCAAAATAACTGTGACCTTCCAGATAAAACCAAGCAGTTCACACAGTGCAGCACTCCAGATGGCTGAATAGAGTTCATAAAAACACTGATCATAGTCACAACATATTTCTCTGCTTTCTGCAGGCCTTCTGCAAATATAATAGAGAAATCTAAAACCTTAAAACTTCTTAGTAGTAAAGAGTAAATATACATGATAAATGAAATGAAAATAGTAAATAACCTAAAATATGTAGACATAGTAATAATAATTCTATCACCAACCATTTGAATTAAATTTGTTATAGCTATCCTTTGACTTTGAATGATATTTATTAAATTATAATATCAAATATTATAATATCAAATATTATAATTAATAATAATCTTCATAATCAAACAGGTGTAATTGCATGACAGAATCATGCCTCCCGCAAGTACTGGAGAAAGAATGGTGCTTTCATGTGAATCCGGCAATAACAAAGAAAAAAGACGAGAAGTTGCTTTTTTCGAAGGGGACGTTTGCTGCATTGAGGAGGGGAGATGAGTGGCTGAGATCTCACGAGAGCTGTGTTTAAGTAAAGATGGCGGTATACATATAATATTAATCTGATCCATACAGCAAAGAACAAGCCAATAATTGAAAATTGAACGAAGGTTTAAATATTAACAATTGTTTCATATTTCACAATAAAACAAACTGGACGAGGAGACCAGCCTTGAGAGCTACTTGGATGAGTGTTTTGACAGCATCGTAATGGGGAAGCCGAAAAGTACCACAACCAAGAACACACCATCAACAAAACGGTCCCTTCTGAGTAGAAAACTAAAAGATTCAGGAAATATAAGAAAAAAATAACTTACTAGAAACCTCCCAGGAAGAGGAAAAGCTGGGTAAAATCTGTAAAGCAAAATTAGAATTAAACAAATATATTGAAAAGCAAAATGCAGCTTTAATACAAAGACTTATAATAATAGTAATATTAACAACAACAACAACAACAGCAATAATAATAATAATAATAATAATAATAATAGAACATTTTAAAACAATCAGGAATAAGGATGGGTACCGAATTCAGCACTTTTATAGGCAGTGCAGTACCCGCTGATTCAGTGAACAAAGATAAAGCATGGCTGATAGCAATCGAGGATTCCTCGCTATATTTAGCAACTTTTTGGACCCATCCACCGACCTTTTTTCTAAAAAGCGACTCCCCGTGAAAGCACTAATCATTCAGGAGTTATTGTCTTGGGAGACCGTCGAGTGCTGGTGTGTTCCTTCCCAACTTCCCGAAGCCCTGTCTCACAGACAGATAGACAGTTGCTGCTGCCTCATTGTGAAATTTGTCTGTTGTCAAAGAAAAGAACTAAAAAAGTACTAAAATAATTCCCTGAATTTAATACACACAGGTTCATTCCTGTATTCACCTTGTTCACAGGTACCGGGTATTGGCACTGTATCGGTCCAAATGTGAAAGATACCCATCCCCAATCGGGAATATGGAAAAGCAAAAACAAAAACTATACACAGTTATTTAGTGGAGACAACATGGTTTATCGCTGGTTTAATGTGCTTCAGCACATAATTTTAATAAAATTCTACCATGTTAAGAAAACGGAATGCACTTAACTGCCAAAAGAAGGATACCGAAAGCTGTCTAAGAGATATCAGTATCAGTATCAAGCGTCACTGAGCTTCCCAAAGTTATGCACATGCCTAATTGTGTTTAAACAATTATTGCACACTTCCTGTAAATGGTATAAACTTCATTTCACTTCTCAAATATCATTGTGTTTGTCTCCTATATGATATATTTAACTGATTTTTTTTATCCTAAGAACCAATGATTTATGAAGGAAAATCATGGAAATTAACAAGGTTGCCCAAACTTTTGCAGACCACTGTATTTAAGCCTACCTATCTTTTTTGTGACCACATTTACTACTGCCCCCCTCTACAATACTTTCGGTTTTCCTTTTGGTTTGATCCTATTTAAGTATTACCACAGATCCTTTCAAAATTTCCCACCACACCAAGTTCATATGTAGAATGTGCTGCAGCCGTCATGGTCCATCAATTAATTTGTTAAACTCAGTGTGGGCTGTGCTTCACTAAACAAGGATAAGATGGAGGAGCATTGCTGTAATTTGTATGTCAGAAATGTCATGATTCTTGAACGTCTGACAGACCACCCAACATATTTGTCTAGTCCAGGGATTCCCAAAGTGTAAGCTGCCACTCGGGGGTGCACGAGATGAAAAACGTAATGGCAGTCTGACAGTGTTTTTTCCCCATACAATAAAGACGTATAAATAAACATTTCCTTTGTAAAAATTTAAATCAAAAACTGTAAATTGAATCAATAAATACAAATGTATTGTAATGATCCGAAATATAATTTATTGCTAAGTGCTGTTGCACACTTACTGTTTCTTTAAGTTAGGTTGTTTTGGGTTTATACCGGAAGAAATGTGTGGCTTCCGAGGGGAGGAGTGGTGGTTCGGAGGACTGACAGATTACTCTGTAAAAGCTGTTCTGTTCATTCTAAAATAAAGTGTTAGCAGCAAAACCTCGGTCTGGTGCTTGGGTGTCATAACGGAACGTTACAGTATTCACACTGAAAATTATGTATTTAGCAGAAATCTACTGCTACGCTTCATTTTAAGATGAAATATACACATTCTGCTGTATATGCGCACTTGGCTTGTAGCCTCTGTTTCAATATTTCTTGCAAATATGCTCAATTGGCTGAAACCAGGGAAACTGTCTGGCAGGTGAGACATCTAAGGTCAAAGTTAGTAATGAAGGAGGAGAGGAACCAAGAGAGAGTAAGGAATCGGAGGCAACAGAGGAGAGAATTGCAATGAATCCGGGAGAAGAAAAGAAGCGAGAATCAGAAAATGTATCTTTCTCTCTACTGACATTACGTCGTTTACATCAGCAAAAGAAAAATAGAATTCGGGCTGGGAGTTTTATTTACGAGATTTACGAGCCCTGCACAATCTCTATCTATCGTGCCGGGCTTACAAACATCGCTGCCCATGGTGCCGTGATTGAACCGGTGACAAGCACTGATGTGTCACGCCCACACCGCTGCCATTGCAGCTGCTGCTGGTAAAATTGGTGCTAGACATGATTTCTTGACCATGCTCACGCACATAGCTGTAATACTTTTCATTGTGATTCGGACAGGTTCAGTTCATTTTAAAGATGTGGTTTTAGCGCATATTCAAACAGAAACAGGGAAACCGCTGGTGGGGCTTCTGGGAACTGAGGTGTGTTGCCCTGGGCGTGCGTACCTGCTGTGAAACAATCAGAAAATAACTTTATTTCTCTGATTAATAACATCTTTATCGAGCGCTATCTTATTGTTACTCTATGCCGCTTTACCAGTTCTCTCTCTGGCTCGCTCGCTGACTCTCTCGTCATTGGACACAAATCAAATCAAACTTCTTCGTTTTTGTATTTTGCAGTGTAAATTGTGAGTCAGACCCAGATTTAGAAGCTGTTACATTAAATAAATTAAGTGAGAACACACACACAGGTAGATCATCAGAGTTTAGTCTGTGAATCGGCTTGGAGGGTCTCTGCTTCAGATACATTTCAGGTTGTGGAGGTTTGACTGATCTTTCTAAGGATTCTGTTGTGGATGTTATGTGTAACTTTATTGAAATTTAATTAAAATTATGTTCTAATTTTATTTACATAACATAACTTTGTTGTGACGTCTGAGTTATAACTGCAATATATATACACACATATATAAATACACACATACACATATATATATATACACACACACACACACACACATATATATATATATATATAGATAGATAGATAGATAGATATTTTATTTTTATTTATTTAACCTTTATTTAACCAGGAAGTCCCTTGAGATTAAGATCTCAAGCGACTTCCTTGACATCTTAATATATATATATATATATATATATATATATATATATATATATATATATATATATATATATATATATATATATATATATATTGGGTGCGATTTGCTGGGGGGATGGGGGGGGACACATTCCTCCCCCCCTCTGATCTGAATTATCAGGGATTAAAGTTCTCCGTCGCTGCGACAGGTTTCTGTCATTTGGAAAATGAGCGCAAAATGTTCCGTGTAGACTTTTTATTCAAGACTTTAAACATAAGCTGCTCTCAACCAATGACATCTGGCACAGTCGGGACATTAGCCAATCAGAAACAGAGTAAGGCGGGTCTTTGCAAAGCCGAGAGCTGCCAGTCTGAGGTTTATCGGTGTTCATCATTTTAACTTTTGAAAGAGCATCTCAAACTGACCACAGATGGTATGAATGAAAGTAGTGGTGGTCAAAGGTTTTCTTTGGAGGACAGAAAGTTCTGCCGATAAAACAGCTGACAACAACTTCCCTCGGTAAGCGTGTCAATCTGCTCCTGCAGTTAACTAGTTAATTATTTCCACCTGTGGCCATGTTGTCTGTTAGCGTTTATTCCCTCGCTTCCAGTAATTTAGTTGATAAACACAGCGACGGACCAGGGGTCCGTTCTTCGTACGTTGCTTAAAACATCCGAGATCAAATCACGCATCCAAGATGATTTCTTTCGGCTAATCCTGATCCGGCTAATTGGGTTCTTCGAACACACCTGTTGTTTACGATTAGTATGGCTGGATTGAGTTATCTGAGACAACTGCGCGTTCATGTTTCCTTTTCCAAGTCATCCACAGTTTACATGGTAAAACTGTATTGCTCCGTGGCTAGATAATCCATCCATAGTTTTTTCTAAAACAATATACGGCTCGACAGGAAGCAAGCCTTTCAAAGTAAACTAAACTTCACAATAAAATGGCCCGAACAAATCTTCTCACTGAATAGGATAAAAATAAAAAGCAAACCATCATACAAATAACTTAAATATTTTAGATTTATGGCTCCAACACCACTTTTTCCTCTTTAAAAGCCACTATTAAATGATGTGTTTGTCTGTTTATAACAGCCACCAAGAAAAATCTCTCTACATTACACTGTCGCGCTGCGCTAAAGGATCCTGTCTATTGCGCAATACGCGATTAATTCGAAAAACTCTGCAAATTATTCTTGCACCTTCCGCAACAAGTTGCTGTCGTAAAAATGGACATGGCTACGACAGACTTCCCTATCTCCTCCGCTTATACAGCAGTGATCTAATCTTGTTTACATGAAATAAGCCTGCTCTCGAGCAGGCTTAAGCTGGCGCACATGTTACTATGACAACAAGTGCAGGAAGTCTTTCGAAGAACCAAACAATCCAAGATCATACCAAATCGTCAACAATGAAATCCTGAGTTAGCGACATACGAAGAACGGACCCCAGGGATTTCCCTATGATTCACTGTTATGTTTTATTTAAAACTGAAAGAGTAACGCTCTAGCCGGCTAATTTACCATGACACGCTTTTTTTTTTTTTTCAACGGCTCAGAATGTGATACGATGTCGATGCCCCTGTTTGACTGGGTCTGATTCGGAAAAAGTAAAAAAAATAAATAAATAAAATCATAAATATTATTCCACCTGTACTTTTCTGTAAGCCTCAAAAAAGCCTCCAAATGACCATTTTCAAAGCTGTACTGTGTCGTCATGCTTTTACCTACGAACACCGTTTAACTTCCAGTTTGTAGATATATCTGTGAACTACTCAGAAGTGAAAACGGGATGTGGATATCTGTTATCGTCGCTTCACAGTTACTCATCAAAGCTCATGTCCAAAAATCAGCGAAATCATCGTTTACAATGAAAGTCAATGACGGAATTCTCCAACCGCTAGAGTGGCCCACTCTAGCTTTTTTTAAAATTTCAAAACTCCGAACAACTTGATCTTACTCGCTCAATTTTCACTCTACGTAGACGAATTATACATCAAAACGTAGGTATTTTTGTCAGGATTCGGGAAATGTAACCCTCATTGGTGTGGCATTTATAGATTTTTCGCAAATCACCTCAGAGCGACACAAACCCGAAACCTCCCCCATTCATTTCCTATGGAGCGGTTTTGAAAAATGACGTCTAAAAATCCAAAACATCACATGTTTTCGCATCGTCGCTACTCCTAAACCGTTTTATGTACAGGCATGAAACTTTCACACATGAATGTCCCAACCGTTCTGGCACTCACAAAAAAGGAATTTTGTGGATAACTGTTATGGTTTTTCCGCAGGAACAATTTGTTCAGGAGTAGCGAATGTGCAAAATCCTAAAAACGCTTTGGAGCTGCATTTTCCCACATCAACCACTTTTTTACATTGTTGCTGTGTCTACACCGATTTTTGTACAAACATAAAAATGAGCTTCTTGGTCCTCAAAAGCCTGCTGATACTCATAGTGAAAGAATTATTTTGATATCTCTTGTACTTTTTGAGTTACAGCGATTTGTTCGGGACCCTTTTTAGAGGATTTCTGAAATTCCATAAAAATCCCATTTAGATCATACGTTTTTTACGCCTTTATTAAACTTTTTCTAGCAAAAAACAATAGCTTTTCTTCTTCCCCTATCCGTTACGAACTAAACGCAGAAAAAAATACGTCTCTACCATTTAGGGATCAGGAGATATGAAGCGTTGTTCGGGGCAAAGTTCTCCATTATAATCCAATGGGATTTTTTTGTGAACCAAAGTGTCTGCACTTCTGTAGACGGCCGCTGCAGGTGTGTGAATGAGTTTCCATGACGACGGAACTCTGAGGGCCAGAGGGAGATGCTCCGTTGAGATACAATGGCAACTTTCATCGCTCACTGCAGTGGCTGTGATTAATGTAGACATCTGAAATTCGCACAGTCACTTCCTCTTAACATTTTAAAATTTTCGTGTGACTTTCAGCCATGTGTCTGTTTTCTGTCCCATTTTGGATTTCACATGCTTTCCTATTGGGCCTTTGCTTCCAACAGGACCTGGCATGATGCCCAGACACGACCCAATACAGCACCACCCACATGTGGGAAATGGCACTACACACCATTTTGGTCAAATGTTGAGTTCTGGGCCCAGATGTGGTGAGGCTGAGTTTCTAAAGGAGGCCAATCTGTCCCATGAACTTTGGTCACGTTTGGTGACATTAAGTATTGGCACCCCTTTTTGAGGCACTTCCCAGTACAGGATTTAGACCAAACTGACAGAGTACAATCACCCGGTGATACTGAACACAACCTTGTTAGCGGCTAACAGTTAGCATGTTGTTAACCGGAAGTAGCTCTAGGAAGGTCTCACCAACTTCTGCTTCACAGAGTCTGTTCTTACTTTAGAGAGAAAGCTCCACAAGAAATTTGGGCTACGTCGCATAAAGCATCTCCAAGCTATGAGGTGTCAAACATCCAATGCTTTTCAATGGGGGACCAAACCCCTTATGCTCCCAATACTGCATGCCCATATATGGTGCTACAGTATAGCTCAGATGGAAAGTGCAGGCTTTGCATGCAAGAGGTTGTGGGATCGAAACCCGGCGTGGGAGACCAAAAGTTTTGTATTATAATCCCCACAGTGTGTATATTAAAACATGTGTGCTGATCCCATGAAGTATTTTGTTGTACCACCCGCGATTTTGAGTTACCATGGCAACGTTATAAACAACATATTTTCTCCCTATTTGATGCACATCCCAGTACATTATTTTGACCAAACTGACAGAGTACAATCACCCGGTGATACTGAACACAACCATGATAGCGGCTAATGGTTAGCATGTTGCTAACCGGAAGTAGCTCTAGGAAGCTTGTACAAACTTCTGCTTGACAGATTTGGTGAATTTTAGGATTTTCTCCCTTTTTAGGCACTTCTCAGTACAGGATTTTAACCAAACTAACAGAGTAACATCAACTGGTGATACTGAACACAACCATGCTAGCGGCTAACCGTTAGCATGTTGCTAACCAGAAGTAGCTTTAGGAAGGTCCTACCAACTTCTGCTTAGCCAGGGTTGTTCTGCCTTTACAGAGAGGGCTGCAGCGTTCAGTGAGTCTACATGACAACGCTGCTAACAAGAGGCTCCTAGGAGGTCCATTGACTTAACATGGCACCTTTCGACGGCTGCTGCGGGGGCTGTGAAGACCGTAGGAAGCTGAAATTCGCAGTGATGCTTCCTGTTGCTATTTCTGACGGTACGGTACGCACCAAGTGGCAGGCGCCTTGCTAAATTTCTTTCTAAATTTTCTAGTTATTAGGCGCCAGCCTATGCATTGAAAATGCATGGCGGAGGCCTTATGTTATGCACCCAATAAGGATTTCTTTATTATTAGGCGCCCGCCTATGCATTGAAAATGCATGGCGGAGGCCTTATGCTATGCACCTAATAAGGGTTTCTTTATTATTATTATAGTACCGTTAATACAGCCCGAACCGTAGGGTCTACCCCCACATACTATATATCGAAACGTTGGTCTCGACGCCGCGATCAGGGCTTTTTGTACTTGACGCCGTTTCGACTTACATTTGGAACAAAATTCGCAAAAAACACTTCTTAACACAATTGACCTCTCAATAAAGCTCGGCTGAGCACGACACTGGTGTTTTGGTCGAGTGGGTTAGGTGTCGGGCTGCAAAGCAGAAGATCGAAAGTTCAAATCCAAGCTGTGCCAATTTTAGAGAATTACATTTTCACCCAATATTTAATTTCCCTTTGGCTTTAAAAAACGATTTTTCAATTTAAATCAATACAGTTCACCTCATGCCTTTAACTTTTTTATTCACATATTTTTTTTTTCATGCTACATTGAAGTATTTAATCATGTTTTAATAACACCAATTTTCCATGCTGCTTCGATGCAGACCTTCTCCTGTTGGCTGTTGGCTCATTAGCAGCCTCATTTGTTGTGGTCTGTTGTCATTCACACAGAACAATAAACCGTGCCAGCCGACATGAGTTTTACAAACGGCAAAGCTTTGTCTTAAGCAGTAACGTGCCTCTACTCCGCGCTGCGTTCTCAGACCAGTGTGATGCGTTCCCGAGCGTCAGAAAGCTGCATTCAGGAGCATGGGACATTTCTAATTTACAATAATATTTTTTTTTTTACAAGTAACAATTAAATAACTTGAACAACTGGTATAAATGAATGATGATAAAGGAATTTATTTAACATGTTTTGGGACAGTTTGTATTCAGACGTTTTAAGAAAACATTAAAGTATTTTATGTATTGTTTATTAATTTATTTTATATTATACTTAATCTCCTCCTTTTCCTGTATAATCCTGCCTCAAGCATTTCGCTGGCTCTCCTTATTATTGTAAACTTTGTAATGTAACGAGAGTTCAGGGACATCCTACAATCAGGCTTAGCCTACTGGAGGACATCAGGGCCAGTTTTTCTCACTCTACTGATTTCTACTGTTCTCCAGTTTTGCATTGCATTGCATTGAAATGAAAGTCACATTTCCTGCCACAGTTGTTTGCTGCTTCTCCACCGAAGCCAGGCCTGCAAGCTCTCCACCATCAGCCATCACTTATCAGTTACCCTCCTTCACTGCCTCGAATTTTAGTCATACTCAAAAACTTCTAGTTGAAAGAATAATTAATTTCATTATTATTTTCTGTTTAAATATCAGGTCATATTCACTGAATTAGAACATCTTTTTAGAATGTTTTTTAGTCTGAAAATTACAAGTACCTTTTGAAATTAACCTTAATGCAGGTACCAAACTTGTCCTTAAACCACAATAATTGTATTTATTTTACTACTATAATGTACTATTTTAATCTTAAATCTTATTTTTATTAGTTGGGATGGCTGCCAGCACAACACTGCATTATGTCCTTGTGACAGAAATCATCGCTAGAAAATAAGTCATCTACAGGGGTTGGACAATGAAACTGAAACACCTGGTTTTAGACCACAATAATTTATTATTATGGTATAGAGCAGAGGTGTCAAACGCGGCAGCCAAATGCATTATCATCATTCAACAATGATTACTGAAAAAGACGTACTTCGTTCCTGCAGTTCCTATACTCTCCATGAGTGGCGCTGTGTATTATTCAGAGCAGACAACAAGCAGTACTCTTTGAGTTCCGGGTCAGAGGTGAACTCCTCCGTCTTGTTGCTGCTATTGCTTGCAGTGCTGTGCTGCCGTTTTTCCTAAATTACTGAAGGATATTGTTGAATCAAGTCCATTAACCCAGATGAAGGGTTCCATTGGGTGTTTTCCTTGCAACTACGTGACGGTGAGTCATTTATTTAATGTCGGTTTTATATTATGGTAGAAATGCGGTGGCAAGGCTACACGGCACTGAGGGATGGAAGAGCTGCGTGAAGCTGACACCCCACCCACAGAAAAAACTCCGTTAAATAGACGGAATGGTTAGTGCTTCGCTTGTGCAGGTTTGTGCCGTTAAAATTACCGTTTGTGCTGTTTTGGTTTTGAAGATATTAAAGAATATTTGTTAAGGTCATCCAGAATTCACCATCTCCCCATTTTGCTTCGAATCCGATCAAACTGGGCTACTTTTTTTAGTGCTTCGTTTGTGCAGGTTTGTGCCGTTAAAATTATCGTTTGTGCTGCTTTGGTTTCGGAGATATTATGAATTTTAATTTCAACCGATGACGTCATCCCAGCCCGCCGCTTCAAAATAAAGTGCTACGGTAAATCATATGTTATTGCCGTCACTGTAAAAAACGTAAGTCTTTTTAATATATTTCTACTGATAAATCAGTAACATTACTATGAAGTTGTGTCATCTACCGAGCCTCCCCCCACCCCACCCCCCCTACAGCATTCTTATAAAATGATTTATATATTCCTGCTTATTGGCAAAGATCTCTTGGGACACATGTTTTTGTTTGTTTTTTTAGTTTCCTGACTGAGGGGAGAGGCTGGAACAGTCTCTGTGCAGGATGGCTGGCGTCCTTAATGATGCTCCTCATTTGTGTAAAAAGATGTGGTCAGATCTACCGTTTGGTCTCAACACTTTTCTCAAGAAAGCAGTTATTAATTTTATATTTTTCTTTTATCATGCAAGTTGTTTTAGCTGCTATTGTAAAATGTGTGTTATATTGTTTTGTACTTTATTCCTGAATAAATATTGCAATTTATTTTGTCTCATTTAAAGAACTTTACTTTAGATAGCAATGTCAAGTGACATTGCCAAAAAAGGCATTTCATTTATTAGAATGTTCAACTGTTTTCAGAAAGTCTATTTTTCCTAATCAGAAGGGTTTATTCTTCTTCGAGAGTATAATGTTTATAACATTTTCAAACAATAACTTGGTTATAGTTGATCTTAGTAGTCATAGTTCATTACTCCTCTGAATTAATTAGAATAGCAAACCTTTATTGCTCTACAATAGGGAGATTTGGGGGTGTCTGCACCTAACAAGAGGGCAATTAAAGTATACAGGCTTATATAACGCAGAAAACATACCCAAACTAAAATCAATAACAGAAAAACTGCAAAAAATAAATCACACTGGTCAGCCTATAAAGTATAACAACATTAAAATTCATAATATCTCCGAAACCATAGTAGCACAAACGTTAATTTTAACGGCACAAAGATGCACAAACACAGCACTAAAGAAGTTGACCACTCTGGTTTGCTTTGGCTCCAGCTCAGCACCAGCAAAGGAATAACAATGTAGCGCTTTATTTTGCAGCAGCGACCTGTGGTGACGTCACCGGCCGGAATTAAAACTTATATTCTCTGCGAAACCAAAGCAGCATAAACGCTAATTTTAACGGCACAAACCTGCACAAACGAAGCACTAAAGAAGTTGACCAGCTTGGTTGGATTCAAAGCAAAATGATGGGATGGTGAACTCTAGATGAACTTAACAAATATTCTTTAATATCTTCAAAACCAAAACAGCACAAACGCTAATTTTAACGGCACAAATGTGCACAAACCAAGCACTAACCATTCCGTCTATTTAACTGAGTTTTTTCTGTGAGTGGGGTGTCAGCATCTGACACCTGGCCTTTGGTGAGCTTTGGTGACATTAAGTATTGGCACCCTTTTTGAGGAACTTCCCAGTACAGGATTTGGACCAAACTAACAGAGTACAATCACCCGGTGATACTGGACACAACCATAGACATATATAAAGAGTAGACCCCACATCGACCGCTCTCGCCTATAGGCGCTGACGAGATTTAGGGGCGCCATCTTGGGGCGGTCGACAACTCCGCTCAGTCCAATGTGTTAACCAGGTGCAGAATCAATTTTAATCAACTATAACTCGTTTAATGTTGAACTAATTTTCACATTTGTTTAGCTTAAAACTTTAAAACTATAGCTATTATAACAAATGGTCCAGTGCGTTTAAATAATCTTAGTGGGGTTAAAAATAATTGAATATTCTGACATGATGTATGTATGTTTCAAAACACAGCCACGCACACATTTTTAATAATTTTTTTATTGCTATATAAACAAACACATTTGACCGTTTGACCACGCGGCTCTGCAGCATTGCGTGGACATCGGGGGCAGTTCCCCTGGATTGGCAGATTGGGGTGATGGTCCCCCTATTTAAAAAGCGAGACCGGAGGGTGTGTTCCAACTACAGAGGAATCACACTCTTAAGCCTCCCTGGTAAGGTTTATTCAGGGGTTCTGGAAAGGAGGGTCAGATAGTTGAATCTCAGATTCAGGAAGAGCAGTGTGGTTTTCGTCCTGGCCGTGGAACACTGGACCAGCTCTACACCCTCAGCAGGATTCTGGAGGGGGCACGGGAGTTTGCCCAAACAGTCTACATGTGCTTTGTGGATCTGGAGAAGGCATTCGACCGTGCCCCCCGAGGGGTCCTGTGGGGGGTACTCCGGGCGTATGGAGTACTGGACCTTTTAATAAGGGCTGTCAGGTCTCTGTACGACCGGTGTCAGAGTCTGGTTCGCATTGCCGGCAGTAGGTCGGACTCGTTTCCCGTGAGAGTTGGACTCCGCCAAGGTTGCCCTTTGTCACCGATTCTGTTCATAACTTTTATGGACAGAATTTCTGGGCGCAGCCAAGGTGTTGAGGGGATCCGTTTTGGTGGCCTTAGGATTGCGTCTCTGCTATTCGCGGATGACGTGGTCCTATTGGCTTCATCAGGGCGTAATCTACAGCTCTCACTGGAGCGGTTCGCAACCGAGTGCGAAGCAGCCGGGATTCAAATCAGTGTCTCCAAATCCGAGACCATGGTCTTGAACCGGAAAAGGGTAGAGTGCCTTCTCCGGGTTGGGGAGGATGTGCTGCCCCTAGTGGAGGAGTTCAAGTATCTTGGGGTCTTGTTCACGAATGAGGGGAAGATGGAGCGGGAGATCGACAGGCGGATTGGTGCAGCGTCTGCTGTGAAGCGGGCGCTGTACCGATCCGTTGTGGTGAAGAGAGAGCTGAGCCAAAAGGCGAAGCTCTAGATTTACCGGTTGATCTACCTTCTTACCCTCATCTATGGTCACAAGCTTTGGGTCGTGACCGAAAGAACGAGATCCCGGATACAAGCGGCTGAAATGAGTTTTCTCCGTAGTGTGTCTGGGCTCTCCCTTAGAGATAGGGTGAAGAGCTCAGTCATCCGGGGAGGACTCAGAGTAAAGCCGCTGCTCCTCCATGTCGAGAGGAGCCAGTTGAGGTGGCTCGGGCATCTGGTCAGGATGCCTCCTGGATGCCTCCCTGGTGAGGTGTTCCGGACACGTCCCACCGGGAGGAGGCCCAGGGGAAGACCCAGGACACGCTGGAGGGACTATGTCTCCCGGCTGGCCTGGGAACGCCTTGGGATTCCTCAGGAGGAGCTGGCCCAAGTGGCCGGGGAGAGGGACGTCTGGGCCTCCCTACTGAAGCTGCTACCCCCGCGACCCAACCCCGGATAAGCGGAAGAAGACGGACGGACGCATTAAACAGAAACACACTCAAACATTAGGGAATAATGTTTTTATTTTGTTTAAATTTGTGCATTTACTTCAAAGGGTAAACTGTGTGCACTGCATTTTGTTTTCACAACAAATTCAAAATGTATTAGACGCTCTTCAATTTTTTTTTTATCCATCAATCCTTTTTGAAACCATTTATAAATCATTACACAGCACTGAATTCTAGCAGTCTATTAGAAGTCTGAGGCCCAGCAGCAAAATATGTATGTGTGTTTGCTATATATACGCTGTAACCAGAATTGTCATTTTGCTTTCTGTTGAAGTAAAAATATCTTTATTTAAATATGATTTCTTTACATCATAAAAAATAGTTTATTTCCCTTCTTCTTCAAAATGTTATATCAGTAATATTATACCAGAACATTGTTCATGTTATAAGTTTCTAGGATGAGTATATTTGTATTCCTGGGTGTTTATACGTGTAATTATTTGTGAGTTGGCTCTGTGAATTTTAAGGAAGGCCTTTTGAGCCACATGGCAGCAATGATCACTACCACTGGATGAAACTCTTTATGGTGTATTTTGTGTTGATAGAAATCATTATAAAATTCTGATTCACTTTGTACAAAAACACTTTTTATAGAAATCACAAGGAAATGTGAAGCATTGTTGCTAAATAAATGAAAAGCCACATAATTACAAGATTAAAATGGAGACTTGAAACTGTGCAAAAGAAAAAAAGCAATTGGGACAAAGTAGTAGAATCCACTCCATACAGACATAAATAAAGGGTTCAATAAATAAAACTATAAATACTTTGAATAAATAGTCTCAGCAATGTGTGATCACTGTGAATTCTGACGTTGTGAGCCATGCTGAGCCACTCCAAGGTTTACTCTTATTGGCGAACGGTGACTTGCTGTCTTCAGATAGTTGCAGGATGCCTCCATGGTTTCCAGCACAAACATGGCAACTGTTGCTGTAGTCTTAATGCATGGCTCTGCACTGCACTGGTTTCCGTTTGACCATTGGAAACCGCAAGTATTACAGTGATTGGCTACTTCTATGCATGACACTTATTCAGCATCACCAACCTCTGATTATACAGCAGTAATTCCTAGTACTAATTGTTTTACTTAGAAAGAAAATGACATTATCACCATAATGTACCTTTTCATAATGTTTGGAAGTGTAATTAGACTGTACTGTGCAGACAGTAGTGAGCAGCAGCATGTGATGTACAAGCTAGTAGAATCAGAGCCATTTGGTGATCGATACAGGATCCAAAATTTACACTATTACAGCCAACCTTGATGCCAACCATTCAATGTCTGAAAGTTTTAAAGGTGTGTGAACATCTGAAAAATCTCCATACCTGTGATTACTGGCTGATACGTGTACATCAACAATTCACTACATATTGCCACTAGGTTTGTATTTTCTGCTTTTAATTAATCATATAGTTTTAAAAAAATTCCCCTAATTCCTATTAAAGTCTAAAAGTGTTAGTACTTTGAAAAAAAACACATAGATTCAATTATTGCCTGATGATGTTTTGCAATATGTAAATTTTTTATGTCAGTCAATATCATGTGACTAAGCAGTGCATCTTTGTATATTTTGAAAGCACTGCTCATCATTACAATCAGGGTTAGATCTAATTTCGCCATACTGAAAACTTCTTATAGGATTTTCTTCCTCATGTTCAATCACCAAATCTGAGGCACACCTTCTGCCTCTGTAGTGACTGAGAAGCAAAATCAAAAGCGTGATTCCACCTCCTCTCCACTTTAAATTGATTCTAAGACCTTTATTTTTCAACTAAAGCGCTTTAAAAATCTTTGCACCTGTAGTTGGTTGCCAGTGTTGTAAGAGTTATGAGGTAACTTGCTGAAATTTCACCCGGGTTGAAATTATTTCCACAGGAAATATTGTTGAATCTCTTATGTGTAGCTAATCAGAAAGACAGAAGAATGACATTTTAACAACATACTGCAAAGCAGTCCTGCTCTATTAACCAACTTTCAGCCATGGTAACTTATTGTTCCCCTCCTACCATTTACCCATACCCTTTTCCCAAGTGTCCTCATACACCAACTCAGTACATGAAAGTGGGTGAGAAAAAGACGGAGATTCCTGCTTTAGGCCATAGTCTCTTTCCCTGGCAGTCTTCGGTCGTTGAAGGTGTGCATGTTGATGACCTCCTCTGTTTTCACCATGACAGGTGGCTGGGGCTTGTGTTTGAGCCGCCGCTGGCACTTGAGGGATACCCGCAGTTCGTTCACCATGGCGCTGCAGAATGACCTCTAGAGTGGAAAGAACATAAAGAGAAGAGAAACAATTTCAGATCACTTCCCCAGTTCAAATAATATGGTCTAGAGAGCAGCCAGTAAAACGCCTAATTTTTAGCAGACATGATCTCATCTTAGAGCTGTCTAAAGGAAAAGAATCATTGAACATGGTTAATGGACTAAACTTCCTATTGCTTTTCTAGTTATATTGACCGCTCAAAGGGCCTTACCAGTACAAGTAACAGTTCATACTGCAGGTCTTGATGGTCAGTTCAGATTTTTTGATAAAATCTGATTTTTTTGCATGGTCGTTTATACTATAAATAAATGAGACCGCCATCAGACTTCTGTGTAAATGGTTAGTGACCCACAGAGAGCAGCTCCCTGTTTATAGAAGTAGTAACAGATGTAAATGTTACTAGAAGTGTTAAATAAAGCTGCATTAAAAAAATCAATACCAGCATTTCTGTATTAGTATGAAGTTGTCAAGCAATGGGAGCCGACAATATTAACACCACATCATAACAAGACGAAAAATGGTAAGAAAACAGTACAGCTATTAACAATGGTCTTTTGTGGAGCCTTGACTGCTACTGCTGTGGAGAAGTCTGTGTGGATGTGTAGCAGGAGCAAGGACAGTGACATAAAAGTGGGATAAAATGCAACATGACCATTCAGACTGTAGACACTGACAGAAAATTTTAGAGATTATGAGACTACAGAGACTGGACTGCAATATCGGTTACCATGGAGATAACAGATAAACGGACTCTGGAGGTCAGAGCCTGATATACTTAGATTGGACAGAATGACTGATTAGGGTAAACGTGTCATGTAGGACACGTCTGCATTATAGTATCCTCTCCATCCTCTCCACCAGTGTGATGAACGGAACACTGATATCATACTGTGCACGCCCCTGAATGGGTGTACACAATGGGCCCTACTTAATGTCTGTGTGAGGAATGAACAGGGCTCTCTCTGACGTCCGGAAATCTGCCCGTCATGTTGTTGTATGTGAGAGTTCAGTACTGAAGCTGTAAACATCCCTCTGCCTTTTAGATTAAATATGGTAAAATATACTTGTAGTTTCAAGAGTCTTCTACTACTAACTATACAAGGGAAACACCACATTATTCAGTAAAATAACCTGGGGTGACTGCAGTCTGGTCAATAGAGTAACAAAAACTATCAGATCTTATTTAGTACCACAAATGGAGCCTCTTTTGAGGGATCCAGATTGGCGATCTGTCCCCCCGGCTTCGGTCCCAGACGCCACCTCTGTGGCAGCAGCACTTCTCAGCAGCAGCCCCGCCATTGCAAGCGTGGGCGAGCTACTGGTTCGGTTGTCACCTCTGTTCCTACTGCTGCCTCCATGGATGTGGGTTCTACCTCTTCTGGTCGGCCATCGGCCGAGCCAACCCTAGGGTCGTCAGCTGGTGAGCTTCTGTCTTGGTCTGATGTCCCCTCCGTTCCTGCTGCTCCTTCCTGCCCAGCGGACCGGAGCTTGCCACTATCTCAAACCAGCTCACCCATAGCTCCTCCCTGTGGCTCTCTAGACGCCGACCATCAGTCCCTGGAGCAGAAACTAAGAACTTTTGCTCCTTTAATTAAACACCTCAGAGAGACTCTTTTCAGTCATTATTCAGCTGAGTTGGAGGCAAAATTAAAGGAGGTGGAGGGGCACTACAGGTCGGCCCTCCAGGCTTTCTATAGCCCACCACGGGCACCCGTTCCCGAGGGTCCACCTCTGCTCAAACCCCAGGGGGGTCCGCCGCCAGCGGGCGACGAGGAGACCCAGGAGGGTCCGCCACCAGCGGGCGACGAGGAGACCCAGGAGGGTCCGCCGCCAGCGGGCGATGAGGGGGTCCATGAGGAACCGCTTCCGCCCAAGCCCCAAGAAGGGGTCCTGGAGGACCCGCCCTCAATCTCGGCTTCCCGCAGCTTTAAAGCTCAGTCTCCAGTGCCGGCTCCCCGCAGCTTTAAAGCGGAGCATCCAGTGCCGGCTCCCCGCAGCTTTGAAGCGCAGCATCCAGTGCCGGCTCCCCGCAGCTTTGAAGCGCAGCATCTAGTGCCGGCTCCCCGCAGCTTTGAAGCGGAGCATCCTGTGCCGGCTCCCCTCAGCTTTGAAGCGGAGCATCCTGTGCCGGCTCCCCTCTGCTTTGAAGCAGAGCATCCTGTGCCGGCTCCCCTCTGCTTTGAAGCAGAGCATCCTGTGCCGGCTCCCCTCTGCTTTGAAGCAGAGCATCCTGTGCCGGCTCCCCTCAGCTTAAAGACTCAGGCTCCAGTGCCAGCTCCTCGTAGCTTTAAGGCACTGTCTCCAGTGCCAGCTCCTCGTAGCTTTAAGGCACTGTCTCCGGTGCCAGCTCATCGCAGCTTTAACGCACTCGTGCCCGAAGCCTGTTGTCAGGCCCTGCCCGAAGCCTGTAGTCAGGCCCTGCCCGAAGCCTGTAGTCAGGCCCTGCCCGAAGCCTGTAGTCAGGCCCTGCCCGAAGCCTGTAGTCAGGCCCTGCCCGAAGCCTGTAGTCAGGTCCTGCCCGAAGCCTGTAGTCAGGTCCTGCCCGAAGCCTGTAGTCAGGCCCTGCCCGAAGCCTGTAGTCAGGCCCCCTCTCTAGTCGCCTGTAGTCAGGCCCCCTCTCTAGTCGCCTGTAGTCAGGCCCCCTCTCTAGTCGCCTGTAGCCAGGCACCCTCTTTAGTCGCCTGTAGCCAGGCACCCTCTGTAGTCGCCTGTAGCCAGGCACCCTCTGTAGTCGCCTGTAGCCAGGCACCCTCTGTAGTCGCCTGTAGCCAGGCTCCGCCTGTAGTCGCCTGTAGCCAGGCTCCGCCTGTAGTCGCCTGTAGCCAGGCGCCGCCTTTAGCAGCCTGTAGTCAGGCGCCGCCTTTAGCAGCCTGTAGTCAGGCGCCGCCTTTAGCAGCCTGTAGTCAGGCGCCGCCTTTAGCAGCCTGTAGTCCGGCGCCGCCCCCAGCTTTTAGTACGGCGCCATCCTTAGCCCTTAGTCTGGCGCCAGTTTCTGTTTTCTCCCTCTCCAGGTGTTGGCCTCCGAGGGTCTCACTCCGCCGCCGGTCTCCTGTCTGCCTGTCTCACCTGGTCCGTCCTCTGGGACGACCGCCGGAGATCACGTCTCGCCTGGGCCGTCCTCCGAGACGTCCGCCTGACTTCTGGACACGCCGGGGCCGTCCTCCGAGACGTCCGCCTGACTTCCGGACACGCCGGGGCCGTCCTCCGAGACGTCCGCCTGACTTCCGGACACGCCGGGGCCGTCCTCCGAGACGTCCGCCTGACTTCCGGACACGCCGGGGCCGTCCTCCGAGACGTCCGCCTGACTTCCGGACACGCCGGGGCCGTCCTCCGGAGAGCCTGATACGTGGAGGCCGTCCTCCAGGACGCCCGCCAGACTTTTGAACTAGCTGGGACCTGTTACTGGCTTTGTATAGACTGTTTTTCGCCCTGTTGGGGTTGTTATTTGTTCCTGGTTTGTGTTTGAACATCCGTGTTGATTCAAGAGCCCTTCAGCTTTTGTATGTATTCTGAGTACCTGTCCCAGTTTTTGTTGTCACCTGGATGTTTGCTCTGTGCACCTTTTTGGATTGTTTTTGTCTGCCTTCCTGACCCATCATCTCCTTAATAAATCCCATCAAGTATTATTTTTGTGTCTGGCTGAATACCGGGTTCATCTCCTCACAATTCATTACAGCTTCCATGTTTTGCAAGGGGCTTTCGCTATCTTTCACAATCCAAAAACATGCCTATTATGTCAAACTATTATTTAATTTTGAATGCAAGTCTTTTTTTTAATCTATGGTTTGTTGCCATTACCCATACCAGATCTGCTCTGTTAATTTACAATGGGCAACAGTATCACCACACACCATATGTGCCTGGATCTACTTAATTTCAAGGATTAAATTGTGTTTTCTATTTTACTAAAACATTTACCAGTGTTATGTAATAGAGCATTAAATGTCTCTGGTATAACGATGTCATATTATGGATAAAGAGTGTATTATTGAACATATCTTTCTAGTCTAGCCATTTTAAAACATTCTAAGTTAGTCTTAGTCTGTGTAGCTAGATGCTACTCCATCATCCTGTGTTTTGAGATATTTTAAATAAAAAGGAAGCTGCTAACATTAACATTATGCTGCTTATGCTCATATTGTATGCCGTGATTAACTGCAGCAAACAATAAAATCTACACTTCTATGAGAAAAGAAATTGGACAGGGAATCAACAGTGGATCTGCCAAAAATCACTATCTCTGTCTTGTCTTTATTAAGTTTCAAAAGATTTAGGGTCACCCAGGCCTTCACATCTTCCAGACATAAAAACAGAGACTGAAGAGAGGTGGAGTCCATGTTCTTTAGTGGTATATATATCACGACTGTGGAGCAGAGGGGGACCTATGGGCATCAAGACAGACACAAAAAGTACGCTTGGCCAAATAAGATCCAATCCAAAGCTATGTGACTGATGCCCACCCACTGTTCCAAACAGGAAAGTAAAATGTATTGATCAACTGTGTCAAAAGCAGCTGAAAAATCCAACAGCACCAAAACAACAAAGCCACCAGAATCAGTTGCTAAGGAGCCTGCATAGCACTCTGTGCTATGAAATTGTTTAAAACCGAACTGAAAAATACGGTGGCATTAACGAAAGCACTACACCATTAACAGAAACATTACAACATTAACAAAAGCACTACAACATTAACAAAAACATTACAACATTAACGAAAGCACTACAACATTAACAAAAACATTACAACATTAACGAAAGCACTACAACATTAACAAAACGGAAGAGGTACGTCCCAGTGGGAGACCTAAGAAATTGCTGATTGGACTACAGCTCATTTTACTTTTGAACCGGAAGTTACTCTGGTGTGCTTCGTTTTAATGAGAAGCAAAGTAAGCGGGACTACCATAGACCAGGGATTCCCAAAGCGCGAGATGAAAATGTAAGTAATTTATAAAGTTTTTGTTGTACTTTGGTGGCCGATAGACTACCGCACACAACACAGTGTAAGAACTGCCAAGTTCAAATAGGCTACTAAACAAGGGTAGAGTAAAACAACTCTTAATAAAAAAATAAAATGATTACGTTCACATTTCTCTAAAAAATAGTTTTTAAGTTACAGGCATTTGGTTTGTTTTGAGAGTTGGCTTTCAGGGGTGTTCTGTTTTTTTTTAACTTCAGACAGTGAGAACAAATGGTTCTCCCAGATAAGGAATGCCTTGCCTTATCCAGCTGTGTGTGTTACAGGTGACTGATCACCACCAGCAATAAAACTTGCTCACTTTTTTGTTTTTCAACCCCCATGTTATAAACTTATGACCCCTCCTGTCCCTTCTTTGAAGTTTGATAAAGGCAGAGAGAAAGAGGTGGCCCGGCGCAGATGATCCCAGACTGTCAAAGAGGGAACTTCTCCGTTTGATTTCCTCTGCCCTCTTCTATAGAAAAGTCTAAACTTGTATTTGTGTGGTTTTCTTTGTAGGATAATAAGGGTCAGAGTCTAGAGGACCTGACGAAGGTCCCAGGAGGTAATTTCCTCGCTGGGCCAGCGTCATAGGTTAACTCCTTTCGCCAATGAGGGATTGACGGGATCCGACCAGGAGAAAACCAACCAAAGCAAGGAAGTGTTAAAATGACCGGTTAAAGTCCGTTGTTAAGGGTTACGGGTGATTAAAAGTTCCCCAATAAGGTAAACAAGCAGTTAAAGTTCCTTGTTAAGGTTTACGGGCAATTAAACGTTCCCCAAAAAGGTAATCGAGAGGTTTGAGTCCCTGGAAGTAAATGAGTGGTTTTAGTCCCTCGTAGAAGCAGAAGTTAAGGAAAAACAGGTTACAGTCCTGAAAGGTACTTAACAAAGAAACAGGATTAAGGTCCTGGAAGGTACATAAAAAACGCAAAAGTAAATAGGATGGGGTTGGGACAGAGTAGAAAGGTAAATCCCAGAAGGTATGAAAAGTTTATGTATCAGATTGATCCAAGTAATTTAAAATACTTGGAGAAGTGGAAGGAAAAGTATAAAATAGACGGCGTGTTGAAGGTGAATCAATGGAAAAATGTTGTGTGCTGGCTAGAAACAAGCGCTAGTGAAAGAACAGGAAATTAAAAAAAATATAAAAGAAAATTTGGGCTAAAGGCATCTAAAATGCCCATTTTTGTAAAATCAGCAAAAGGTCAAACATCCCAAGAATAGATATCAAAAGCATTAGAAATAAAGGACCCTAAAACTGGAAAAAAGGTTGTATGTTCCTATAGTAATGTCATCAACCTGTCCCATTAATCTGTTAGGATGGAATTTAATGGAAATTATTTAAAAGGTATTCTAAATGCTTTATGGTCTACAGGACCAACTGATGTAGGACTATTGACAATGGTAGAACCAGTTAAAATAGTTCCTAAATCACAGTACAGGCCGCAGATAAAACAGTACCCGCTAAAACGTGAAGCACAGGAGGGTATAAAACCAGTTGTAAAAAATGTATTGGATGAATGAAAAATTTGACCATGCCCAGATTCCCAATTGTGGTTTGCTTTTACGTTCGAGGGGGAAAAATACACATACACACGCCTGCCACAGGGATTTGCAGATAGTCCTACAATTTTCACCCAGGCCATTTTAACATGTTTGGAGAGCTTTAATCCAAAGAATAGAATAATCGTGCAAAATAATCATCATGACGATGCATCGCGATTCTAATTTTCGCGATCTACTGCATCGATTCTTGACGGCAAGTATCGATTATTTATTTTAAAAAATTGAATAAATACAATAGCGTACCGCACACGTGACGTCACCGTCTCAAGAGCAACGCCCCTTTTGCCGCTTTGGTAGGGCATACAGGTAGAGAACGCCCGTAGCAACCAGCTATTACACGCGCAACAGAAACAGCGATATGACCGACTTTACAGCCGTTAAACTTTCCCAAGACGATGTCCCAGGCGCACGGATTACTGGTCGCACTGTCGAAGAACACACCAACCTTCAGTTCAAACGATGGCTTGAGTGTCGAGGGCTTAAAAAGACCGGAAAACGGGCCGAGTTGATCGAATGGTAAGCTTTGTTTTGTTTTTTTCCTGCGCGGCGGTCATGGCGTCGTCGGCCGTTTTTTTTTGTTTGTAATCACCGTCCAGGGATCGGTATATGTTTAATTTTTGTCTTATTTGAAATGTTTTTGAGTAAGCTATCCTGGTAGCAGGGTATCAAGTTAGCGCCTGCTACCATGATAGCCTATATGCTATCATGGTAGCAGGCGCTTCATTATTAACATGTCGGCCACCAAAATACTCTTACCTGTTCACTACTTGATGTCGCTGGAATTGGGTCAGAATGTTCTTCGGTTGTGCCCTTTCCTCCAACAAAATGCTTGCTACATATGTAGGTGAATTTGGTAACTTTTTCCGGGTTGAACTGTTGTGTAGGCCGACCGCACCGCTGTACCCAGCGCACACATTTCTCCTTGGCAGTCTTGAAGAAAACATCCTTCATATGCGGCCGATCAGCGTACCTGGAGTCGCTGTTGCACGTTCCATAGCAACAATGTTTAAAAACCATGGTTTTAGATTTGGAAAAAGCAGTCGTTTTAACGAGTAAAACCAAGGGTAACGCACGTCTCTTTTACAGCGAAACAGGGGCGGACTATGCAAGTTTGCCCTACTGCGTACCACGTGAGGTGACGTTACGTTTCTAAAAATAGCTCGCTCGCAGTACGCTATTGCATGAATGGTTGGCGAACATCTGGAAAAAACAAGTGGAATACAACTTCATTGGTTTAAAGGACCGCTGAGGCCATCTAAACGGCACTGATTAGCCTTATTTTGTTATTTTAAGTTTTATAAATCCTGAGCACTTTTTGTCAGTGTGTCCAGTCCAGTAATAGTAATATTTGTTTTCATGGCAATACCTCCAAAAGTCGTTTCAATAAATGCAGCTATGTATGAATTCAGTTGCTTTCAGTTATGTATCAATTGAAGACACTATCCAGATCATACACAGCCAGTCAGCCACTGGTAATGGCTGTATTTTTTTTATAACAGTGTTCAGTGAAAATATCGCAATGCATCACGATAACTCAAGTATCGTGATGCATCGTGATAGAATCGGATCGTGGCATGTGAATCGTGATACGAATCGAATCGTGACATCTTTGGCAATACCCACCCCTAGTGTTAATGTATGTGGATGACCTTCTAATTGCATCTAAAACAGCTGAAAACTGTAGAGCAGACCCCCTGCAGCTGCTACATCATTTGTCTAAAACAGGAAACAAAGTTAGCAAAGATAAAATGCAGTGGGTACAGAAACAAGTAAAATAACAGGCCATGTTATTTCAGAAGAAGGTAAAAAGATACAGGAAGAGCGAAAAAACGCGATAGCAAGTGCGGCTAAACCAGTTACTAAAAAACAAATTATGTCCTTTTTAGGATTGTGTAAATACTGCAGAGCTTGGATTCCACATTATGCAAAGAAAACTCAGCTTCTTTTAAATCTTATCTATGACACACCAATGGCCATGTCAGAGACAATCCAGTGGACCTCAGAAGCAGAGCAGCAATTCACAGAGCTAAAAGCAGAGCTTATCTCAGCAACTGTCTTAGCTCTACCAAATGATCCAAAACCGTTCTTCCAAACAGTCGACTGTAAAGCTAGTTGTATGACCTCTGCAATTGAATTGCTTCCAGCAATTCAATTGCCAAACAAAATAGCTTTATTAAAATGTGCAGCTCACACAAAAGGCACTGATGTAGTGTCAAAAGGAAACAGGCTCGCAGACGAAACTGCAAAACAAGCAGCAGCAGGACAATTTGGTCCCTCTGATATTCACTTAGGGCAAAAAACAGAACAAATCATTGATCTAGAAGTGTTGTTGAATAGACAACACACAGTGCCAACTGCAGAAAAACAAATGTGGGTAAAAAAAAATGGAGCAACAGTGAACCTAGAAGGATTCCATTCAGTTTGTAACAAACCAGTTCTCCCTAAAAGCTTATTCCAAGCAGCAGCTGTTTTGAGCCATGGGCCTTGCCATGTCTCAAACAGGAGGGATAACTATAATACAGCAACATTTTACAACATATGGATTTTATTCATACATAAAAAAATTTTGTAAAGCCTGTACAATCTGTGTTACCCTCAGGGTAATTTTAGATCAGAACAGCGAAGGTTTCTAGAACCAAAGGAACCTGCACTTTCAAAATTGGTTGAAATAGTGCACTGACAGTATGCTGATGACACTCAGCTATATTTATCCATAAATCCTGATGAATCCAATCAGTTACTTCGACTGCAGTCATGTCTTGATGACATCAAAAGCTGGATGACTTTAAATTTCCTGCATTTAAATTCTGACAAGACAGAAGTTGTAATCTTTGGGCCAGAGTCTTCAAAAAATAAAGTTCTTAATCAATCACTTAATCTGGATGGCATTAACTTGGCCTCTGGTAAATCTTGGTGTTGTTTTCGACCAAGACATGTCATTTAAATCCCATATTAAACAGGTTTCCAGAGTTTCCTTTTTTCACCTCCAGAATATCGCCAAAATTAGAAACATTCTGTCCAGGAGTGATGCTGAAAAACTAGTCCATGCATTTGTTACTTCAAGGCTGGACTATTGTAATTCTTTACTATCAAGAAGTCCACAAAATGCAGTTCGAAGTCTTCAGCTGATTCAAAATGCGGCAAGAGTTCTGATGAAAATCAACAAGAGGGATCATATTTCTCCAATTTTAGCTTCCCTTCATTGGCTTCCTGTTAAATCAAGAATAGAATTTAAAATTCTCCTTCTAACGTATAAAGCCCTTAATAATCAAGCTCCATCATATATCAGAGCTCTGATTACCTCGTATGTTCCTAACAGAGCACTTCGCTCTCAGACTGCAGGTCTGCTGGTGGTTCCTAGAGTCTCTAAAAGTAGAATGGGAGGCAGATCCTTTAGCTATCAGGCTCCTCTCCTGTGGAACCAACTCCCAGTTTTGGTCCGTGAGGCAGACACCCTATCTATTTTTAAGACTAATCTTAAAACTTTCCTTTTTGACAAAGCTTATAGTTAGAGTGGCTCATACCCTGAGCTATCTCTATAGTTGTGCTGTGATAGGCCTAGGCTGCTGGAGGACATCAGGGTCTAATTTTCTCACTCTACTGATTTCTACTGTTCTTCAGTCTACTGTTCTCCAGTTTTGCATTGTATTACATTGTAATGACTGTCGTCATTTCAGCTTTTAACTTTTTGCTCTCTCTCTTTTTCTTCATAGTAGGTACACCTGGTCTGGCGTTCTGTTAACTGTGACATCATCCATAGAAGACGGCTCACCCGCTACTACCATCTAATGTAGAACAGATTACTAGATCAATGTGTGCTTCTGTGCTTTTTTGTCTGTCTTGTTGTGTCTCTGCTCTGTCTTCTGTAACCCCAGTCGGTCGAGGCAGATGACCGTTCATACTGAGCCCGGTTCTGCCGGAGGTTTTCCTTCCCGTTAATGGGGAGTTTTTCTTCCCACTGTCGCTTCATGCTTGCTCAGTATGAGGGATTGCAGCAAAGCCATGTACAATGCAGACGACTCTCCCTGTGGCTCTACGGTTCCCCAGGAGTGAATGCTGCTTGTCGGGACTTTGATGCAATCAACTGGTTTCCTTATATAGGACATTTTTGACCAATCTGTATAATCTGACCCAATCTGTATAATATGATTGAACTTGATTTTGTAAAGTGCCTTGAGATGACATGTTTCATGATTTGGCGCTATATAAATAAATTGAATTGAATTGAATTAAAGCTATATGCAAAGTTGTCATTCCAAATTTTGACATCTCACAGAGAATTTACAGTGACAATGGTCCACATTTCGTGAACCAGGTGATTCAGCAAATGGCAAGCAGGTTACAAATAACCTTAAATAATCACTCTGCTTATCATCCACAAAGTGCAGGACTTGTGGAAAGAACAAATGGGACAGTTAAATCCAGGCTTAAAAAGTGTATGGAAGAAACAAAGAGGCCATGGCCAGAGTGTCTGGAGCTAGTAAAACTGTACATGAGAGAAATGTTGTAGTCTAAAGAAGTGTCCAGTGCAAATACTGGAGAGCCTTTGTCTCCACAGGATCCACAAGTAGTGAAGTCAGGGGACTGGGTGTTCATCAAAGTCATCAGAAGGAAGAACTGGGCGAGCCCAAGTTGGGAAGGACCATTACATGAATTTCTGATGCTAATGAAACTCATGTTACTAAAGCAAGCAACAAGCAATGTCCCAGGACGCTGTTCCTCTAAGTATGGGCTTTCTCTCCTGGTTCTTTTCGGGATCCTGGTGACACCTTTTGCTGAAAATAATGACACCTATTATTATTGTTCTTATGATTTTTTGTGTTTTTACTGCTTGTGTAATTCCATGCCTAAAATCTATGATTGCTAAAACTATGGGAAATGTAATGTTTCAATATCAAATGCTTTCACAAAACTCTCTTGAAGAAATACAACCCATAGTTTAAGTCTTACCTTATCAAATGCTTAACAAAATGACAGTCTAACTGAAAATGCAGCATTTCTTGCATGCTGCATGACAATGAGTACTTGAAGTAGGTTAAGTTAAGCTTCAATTGTAAATAAAATGATTAACAGGAGGGAATTGTTAGTAAATGTGAATGTAATAATTTTATTTTTATTAAGTTACAGGCATTTGGTTTGTTTTACGAGTTGGTTTTCAGGGATGTTCTGTTGTTTTTAACTTTAGACAGGGAGAACAAATGGTTCTCCCAGGTAAGGAATGCCTTGCCTTATCCAGCTGTGTGTGTTGCAGGTGACTGATCACCACCAGCAATAAAACTTGCTCACTTTTTTGTTTTTCAACCCCCATGTTATAAACGTATGACCCCTCATGTCCCTTCTTTGAAGTTTGATAATAAAGGCAGAGAGAAAGAGGTGGCCTGGCACAGATGATCCCAGACTGTCAGGGAGGGAACTTCTCCATTTGGTTTCCTCTGCCCTCTTCTATAGAAAAGTCTAAACTTGTGTTTGTGTGGTTTTCTTTGTAGGATAACAAGGGGTTATTTATCATAACCCTATCATATCACTATTCCTCCTCCGGAGCCCGACATCCTTGGAGAATTAAAATAGCCGCAGTTCCATGGTACAAGTTCATTATCAGGATGTGAATGTGTGTGTGAATGGGTGAATGACTGACTGTAGTGTGAAGTGCTTTGGAGGTCGTCAAGACTAGTTAAAAGCGCTATACAAGTACAACCCATTTACCATTTACCATTAAAAATGCTGGAGTACTTCATCCTGGGCTCCACACATCCTGGAGACAGAGAAACTGTGCCATAGAGCAGCCTTTAATTGTACTAGCTGACCGTTGCGCTTTCCACTGCGGTGGGCTTGCTTCTATCGGAAAGGTAGAGTCCGGAAATGACACAGGTGAGCTGGAATGCTCAACAGCAGGATTGAGGTTTTGTCTGTAGTATAAGTCCTTGGTAAAGTAGTTCCAGTCGAGGC
The DNA here is from genome assembly GCF_011125445.2 of Fundulus heteroclitus. Taxonomy (NCBI): domain Eukaryota; kingdom Metazoa; phylum Chordata; class Actinopteri; order Cyprinodontiformes; family Fundulidae; genus Fundulus; species Fundulus heteroclitus. The sequence continues at coordinate 1,060,103 of NC_046363.1, forward strand.
ACCAATGTCCAGCAATGTATGGCGATCATACACAATCAGAAAGTGTAAACTTTCTGATTGTGTATAAAATTAAAAGCGGACATCAGAAGGCAACCCTAAAAAACCAGCGCCATCTTCACATAACATAACCTTGACATCTTTCGAAGAGAAACAGTGACGTCTAACAGGCAAATCATATTTGTACTGTGCTTTGCATGGCCACTTAAGTTTAAATTGCCATTCTCGGCCAAAAGATCATGGCCGCCAGTAAAACAGGGAGTCTTGGTGGATGTGGTACAAAATAATGACTTCTTCCTCTACTTCTAATTAAAACCACACTGCTCACCCCTATCCAACAGTTTACCATATCTGCACCGATTGATTCCAGCTCATAACACAACTTACTTCAATATATACCCCAAAAGACTCAAACCCATTCATCATATCACATCTGGTAATCACCATGAAAAAAAAACTTTTTTGTATTTCCCACCTGTGAGCCAGCTGTTGTCCTAGGGTATCCCTGGTTTGCCACACACAATCCATACCTACACTGGGAAGATTCTCACATCGAATCCTGGAGTCCATTTTGCCTGGCTACTTACCTTCAGTCAACACTTCCAAATCAGTTCCCATATTCAGTCCAGTGCTGTCAAACCGCCTGATCTGTCTAATGTACCTCTCAAATATCATGACCTCCAAAAGGTCTTGCCCTGTCGCTTGCACTTCATCGCCCATATAACTGTGCCAACGACCTCCTGCCTGGTGCTACACTGCATTCAAGTCATCTGTATAATATTTCCGGGGCTGAATGCCAGCCTTTGCACCTTTCAGTGCAGGGTTTTTATTTGTTATGGAGAAAGATAAACCCCTAATACTCTGCATTGATTAAAGAGAGTTAAATTTGATCACTATTTAGAATAAGTACATTTTACCAATGCTTTCATCTGTTTTTGAATGAAGGCTAATTCATTTTCTCCTAGTAAGATCCCCATAATACACCCTCCCTGTTCGCATCAAGGAGGGGGAGGAATGGAATACCGCATTCAAGACGCCCATAAGTTAAGTAGCTGGGAAAGAAAATACAAAAGGCCTAGTATGAAAGAACTTTGCTAAGTCCCTTTCCAATTTAAAGGAGATGAACTTCGGATGCTGAGGAGAACCTTGGGATAATGCATATTCTGAGATAATAGTAACATTTGCAACATTTCCCTAAATAAAAACACATTACGTTCAATCTCTGACAAGAGATAAGCCTATAGGGTACATGAAAATGTTTTTAATGGTACATCATTTCTAAGCAGTTGGAAGCTCAAATGAGCAAAAAAAGGCTACTAATAGATGTACTAATTGTTAGAAAGCACCGTGACTGTTGTTTGAGTATATTTTTCCATACATAAACCAAACAGGAAGGAATGAACTGCCCAAACTGAACCTGAGTGTTGTTTTGTTGTTGAAATCCTGTTCTAGCCATAGCTTATAGTAACCAACCAAACGGTCATTGAAAGCCATTTATGGCAGGAAGACAGTTTTTGGCCGTTTGGAATTATTCAACCTACTCCTTACAATCCTTATAAATGGATATGTGGGTGTATAGGAATTTGCACAAGCGGTCTATGTGTGGTGTTGACTTAGGGAAGACACACCATGCCGTTCTTGGTATCTTGTGGGAATTGTTTAAAACTATGCCATTTCGAGATGGCAGTGGTAAGATTTGCAGTTGAATGTGACATAACTAGGAAGATATTATTCACCTTCAACGCCATGCTGGATATTTTAATTAGGATAGTTACCTTGTTCCGGTTGGTAAAAAGTTACTTTTCCTAAATGTAGACATTCAGGTGTCTCAGCCCCATAAATCGGGAGAAGTCACAGCAGAAGGTTGACAAGCTGCCTCCCTAAAGAGTCTGTAGAGACCTGTGAAAATAAGGCTTAGCAATAGGACAAAGAGTAAAGAATATAATCTCTGCTCCATTGGCTCGAAATGCTTTCTGGATGTTGTCCTGCAGACATGTTCAGGCCAAGTCCCACCAGGAGCTAATATTCTACAGCTGACTTTGGAGGGGTTGGGAAATCCCCTTTTCCAGCTATGAATCAATACAGATATATTTATGGCTAGGGAAAGTAATATCTGGAATCTAACCATTTGCTGCTGGCCTTGTGACTGGTCTCAGAAAAAAGGCAAAAGATGCAATGATCCAGAACAACTTAGTATGAAGCTTTTGTAACCTCAACAGAATTTATGGACAAAAACTCACTGTAAATGATATAATTTCTACTACTAACTGTCTAATCCATTTTGAACATTTTCAATTTTGATTCTACACATGTGTAGCTCTTTTCTAGATGACTTAGGGCCTTGTGATAAATCTCTGTTTCTGTGTTTGTGACTTGCTTTGGTCCTACAGACAAGCACATGTCCTTAATCATTACTTTTTGTAGCTCAGCTGTAATATTTTGTTTGACATAGTGGTAATTCATAGTTTCATAATTCTCATAGGAGTACAAACCAGATTATGCGCTAATATATAATTTTTAAAATTATTACTGTGTTCAATACGCTCCAGTATTGCAGCAGTGTGTAATGTCCTTTAATGTCTGCATGGCGAACTTGTCATTGCAAGAGAATACAGGAGGTGGAATTAGCAGTGAGCTGTGTAGTCCAGTCTGTGTAGCTCCTTACATGCATTTATAACAGGTGCAGAATACAGCCATTAAAAACTATGTTGGTTCTTGTCATCCACAGGTCAACTGGCATGGTCTGGGTACTGCACCATTTAAAGATTTTGCTGATTTTTGCTGTGCGGAATGAAATTCCCCAGAAATTTTCTTTTTCCCTGACTTCTTTAGGGTTAGGTGTGAGTCCTGTGAGGTTAGGGTTAGTGGACCACAGACTGGTGAGGAGATTCTGCTACAGCACTTTATATAACCCCGGTGCTGAGTGATTCACGTTCACAATTCTGGAAAGAGCGGAAAGAGGCTGCCTGCTGCAAAAGCCCTCTGATTAAAGATTGCTCCTAGTGACATCATTTATTTTTCAGAATTCCAAGATTTTTCTTAGAATTTTATTTCGGTAAGACAAAGTTACTTACAAAGCATCTTGGACCTTAAAGGTAGAGTGGACGATTTTTTTTCTGGAAATGTAGTTTAGAAACGCCAAAGTCACTTTCTGAATGCCCAAGACCATTTTACCTACTTTTCCGCTCCTTAGGGGGATCGCGTGGAAAAAAAACTCCCAAATACACTGTGGGATTACCTCTTTTTTCTGAGGCCTTCCTTTTCTTCTCATAAACTTGTAAGATGGTTTGCTTCTTGAGACACTCAGACAGTGGTATAAAGAGAGAGCAGTGGAACTCCAATGAACGGCTAACCGAAGCTAACTGGATACATAAACACTAGAAGTGCGGACGTGCAGCCAGGAAGCAGACACTAACAAGGACTGTGCACACACTGGGGTTACATGAGCGTGTCATAATTATTGGTATGTGGCACAACCAATAGATAAGGTGAGCCCCTGGAACTTGAAGCCGAAAAAGATTGTTCACTATACCTTTAAGAGACCTTCTAGAGGGGAAAAATGTTGGGACCACCTAAACATAGAAGGAAATGAGCACATAAACATCTATAACAATCAAAAAATTATTAATATGTAGATGATATTAACTTTATCAAAATAATTAGTTTCAGCGCCCCGACCGAAAGGTTAGTACGGAGCCCGTGTGGTGACATGGCCACAATTTTTTTTTACAAGATGTTAAGTTGTTGCCATGCGTTACTAATGCGTGGGAACAAGATAGTTGCCTCGCATTAAGCAGTATACACTCTTATCATACATTCAATTTACACAGCCTCATCAGGCAGTTGCAGAGAAGAAAAGTAATTGGGTCCTTCCAGCTCCTTCTATATGAAGTTAATAATGTGGCCAATGTCCGCATACTATTTACGTCTCAATCCGTATGCCTTCAGCATCCAAAATTAAGTATCTCTTACTTATTACCACTCAGTGTTGAATTGCAAGAGAACGCATTATAGTTCATTCTAAGGTTGAAATAAAATTATAGATAAGTCGTGGCCACGACTTATCTATCTCGTTCACACGCATTAGTAACACGTGGCCATGACTTAACATCTTGTAAACTTTTTTTGTGGCCATGACTTAACATCTTGCAAACTTTTTTTGTGGCCATGACTTAACGTCTTGTAAACTTTTTTTAAAGTCCATGTCACCAGACGGACTCCGTAGGTTAGCACTGATAGACCAGAAAATAATCAAGATTAGTTAAAAAATACATAGGACAGATGACAAAAGGTAAAAGGGGATTCATTTAGCTTACTGTAATATTTTTAATGGCTTCCCTTTCCCATTTAAATCATTCAGTTGTGGTCTATATAAAGTGAAACTTCAATACTTTGTCCTCATTATTGATGGCTCACAAGCCCCTTCTTTGACCCTGTTCTGAGGTGTGTCAACTCGTTTTGGTGGAGTGTCTTTAAATGAAAATGAGGCACTTAATGGACCAGTTCATTGTTATTGTTTTGATGCGGGTTTTTCGCACGTGCGCGCCAGACTGGTAGGCAAAAGGCGAACACAATGGCGGACGCAAACAGGCTCTTTTCTTTGAAATTATCAATTTCTTTCTTCTTTCTTCGTCCTTCAGTAAACGACAGAAACATACATCCAACGATTTGGAATGCCTCTGTGTGCATCCGGGAGCACAACAAGTCGTAGGTATTGTTTGGATTCCAAAAATAAACTAACTAAAAGTATGCTCTAAATCACCCATTTTGTCATGTAGTAGACGAGAACAGTACTGTTTTTGCCTACCCGCGGGACACGGATGTAGCACTGACGTCACGCGTGAACTGGTCTATACCAGTTCCCCTCCAGGTCACAGAGTTGTCCATGCCACCCCATTCTGCCATTTTTGTAGTATGCTGTGGGGGATGGTGTAATAAATTGCACTTGTAGTAATAGATCCAACAACCAAACATTTTGACTTCCCCATTTGTAGCTTTCTTGAGCGTAGACTACAACATTGTGGCGTACTAAGGATCCATTTCTTTATCTCACAGACACCAGAACCAGTGTGCGATTTGCAAAAAAACCAGAGGGGGGGATCATTTCAAAAGTTAGCTACCTGTCCAGGGTGTACCCTGCCTCTCGCCCAGTGAATGCTGGAGATAGGCACCAGCAACCCCCGCGACCCCATGAGGGGTAAAGCGGTTTGGAAAATGGATGGATGGATGGATGGCTAGCAGGTGCTCTTTCAGGTAGCTAGCTAGATCCAGTGGGTCCAGTAGGTTAGACTATTGTTTTTAAACTTGCGCCATCTACTGTTAGGACTCGGGAGTGGGTATAAGTTTCCCACTTTAACCAAATCTGCTAGTTCCATTGACAATTCCTGTCTCTCTCCCACCTTCCAGCTTCAGAGCCTTGGCGCCATTCTGGACAGCCCTCTCTATCCTCTCCTTCACTTTCCACATCCATTGCGTCACTTGGTTAACTTTCATATTTGCAGCATCAAGCAAGTTCTTCCATCTCACTTTTGCCAAACTGGTCCACAGTCCACTCACCATTCCAATTTCAAAACCCCCGATAAACTGCAGCTAATTCAAAGGACAGCAGCTTGCATCATTACATCATCTTCTTCACACCTGTATATTAACTCCACTGACACATTCAATATAAATCAATCCTATGAACATACAAGGCCAACAACAGCCATGGACAAAGAGGGACACATAACCAACACTATCATGACATCATACATTTTAATTTGACACAGATCGCACATTACAATAATCAGCCTCTGCTTTGCCCGTTATTGCTCATTAATTAATTATCACAACTCATGAGTTTATAAAAAGACATTTACTTTTTTGAAGTTTATAAAAACAGTTATATTTTAGCCCAGTGACATGTCCAGGATTGACTCTGTGTCCCCACCTCTCGCTCATTGACTGCTGGAGATGGTACACAGCTCCTCCACAACCCTGTGTTACATCAAGCCGCCTTTTCCAATCAAATACGGCATGACGTAACACCTGTACAGAAAAGCAGGTATGGAAAATCCATGGATGGGAGGTAAAACTTTTAAAAAGTTTAGTAAAATTGCTTAAAGTTTATCAGAAAAAAACATAACTTGCTTTTAAAGATGAACATTTTTAACTTCTGTGTTAAGTTAAATATTGTTTAATGTAATCTTGGCTGCTGTAGCTTGTCTGTCTGGCAGGTGTTTTTGGATTGGAGTAAAATGAGTCCATAGACCCACAGGAGGCTATTTAACATGTTTCTAGTGCGAATCAGTTCTACAGTGTCGCTTCACATCATGCTCAACTCCGTGTAAAAATAACAAATAACTACAAAAACTCTGAGAATCGCCTTTCTCTGGTCACACACAGTTAGAACCCGTTCTCCAGTCCATGTTGTAGCTGCAATTTATTTGTTTTATTTTTGACGTAGTTTCCTTAATAATCTGTATGCATCAAAATCCTTGTCATTTTATTTAACAAGTGTCCTGGTTCAGCTGCTCATGAGGTGGAAGCTGCTGCTTATTGACTGACAGCCGATCTGACTGCAGCTCTGCCTTCTTTGTTACAGAAAAAGTGCAGGTGGAATAATATTTATGATTTTATTTATTTTATTTTTTTTACTTTTTCCGAATCAGACCCAGTCAAAAAGGGGCATCAACATCGTATCACATTCCGAGCCTGTGAAGAAACAAAAAAAAAAAAGCGTGTCATGATAAATTAGCCGAGCTAGAGCGTTACTCTTTCAGTTTTAAATAAAACATAACAGTGAATCATGGGGAGATCCCTGGTCGGTCGCTGTGTTTATCAGCTAAATTACTGGAAGCGAGGGAATAAACGCTGACAGACGACATGGCCACAGGTGGAAATAATTCATTAGTTAACTGCAGGAGCAGATTGACACGCTTACCGAGGGAAGTTGTTGTCAGCTGTTCTATCGGCAGAACTTTCTGTCCTCCAAAGAAAACCTTTGACCACCACTACTTTCATTCATACCATCTGTGGTCAGTTTGAGATGCTCTTTCAAAAGTTAAAATGATGAACACCGATAAACCTCAGACTGGCAGCTCTCGGCTTTGCAAAGACCCGCCTTACTCTCTTTCTGATTGGCTAATGTCCCGACTGTGCCAGATGTCATTGGTTGAGAGCAGCTTATGTTTAAAATCTTCAATAAAAAGTCTACACGGAACATTTTGCGCTCATTTTCCAAATGACAGAAATCTGTCGCAGCGACGGAGAACTTTAATCCCTGATAATATTACTTATTCAGATCAGAGGGGGGGGGGGGTATCCCCCCGAGGGATAAAACATGAATGACCAGAGGGGGGGACATCACAAACAGAGGGGGGGTAAATCCCCCTCATCCCCCCCAGCAAATCACACCCAGACCAAAACCCTCGGTCCACATATAACAATATTCCGGTGTTTTTCACAGTAAATTCAACAAGTTACCAACTATGGCTAAGAGGAAGTGTTTACCTTAATGCATACCCCTGCAATAATGTTGCGCCTTTTAGTTCTGCTAGTTACACATTTTTCTCTCTTTTTTATAATATAGATTTTATACTCTTTCATACTGCCCAGTTTACTTTTTTAACTTGACCTGGTTTTATAATTGGATTGGCGGGTTTTAAGCTTCTTTATGAGAAAGATGAGGGCCTTTCAAACCCTAAATCCAACCCGGCTGGGGGCTTTTTGAACTATCTATGATAGTTTCAAGGACTTTAAACTAAAGCTGACTATGTGCTTGTTTTTTAGAAAGGCAGATTTAATATTCAATATAGATTAGGACAGGGGTGTCAAACATATGGCCAATTTTTTTTTTTTTTTTAGTGTCCTGTCTGGCAATGTGGCAATAATAATTGTTGTCTTAATGCCAAAAAGAGCTCATCAGATTTGACTTTCACAAGTGGAGCAGAACTGCTTTTGCCATAGTGCTCCGCTTGATTTTTGAATGTGCATAGTTTTATTATGATTCATGCGGGGAATATCTCGAATGATATGGACACTACAATGGGAAAGTAGGAGAGCAAAGAAAGAAAAAAGAAAAAAGAAAAGGTGAAAGACAGAGGAGATAAAAGGAAGAGAATGACAAAACAATTATTGAAAAAAAGTGCTGTGTTTTAATTAGCAGATTAAGCTTCAGGTGTGGAAAAATTTAAATAATTTCTTAATTTTTATCTGTTTGATGTATTTTGTCATGTAGGACAGTGTTTTTAAGTTCCAAAAAATTTGAATAAATGTTTTTCAATATTGTATAATCACTGTGATCAGTTCTTATGCATAATGCACAAGTAAATGTTTAACCGAGTAAAAGTATTGTTGAAATTGCACATACTTTTCTTAAAAACGCTGAGGTTATTCATAATATATTGTGTAAAAGTGAAATTAATTTAACATAAGAATCAACAAGTCCACATTTATTAGTTCTATTTAATCTTGCAATGAGTTTACTCATGTGGCCCTCTTGAGATCAGATTAAGCTGTACGCGGCCCCTCAACCAAAATGAGTTTGACACCCCTGGATTAGGATCAATTTTCCTTTTTATATAATAAGAGGCTCAGAACCCACTTTCCTAGGCTATGGCAATCTTCAGAGGTTAGTGCCGGACCCCTAGGCCTTTCACCGTGTGTAGCCACATGCAACTTCTTACCAACTCATTTGCAAAAAAACTTATCTGATCCATTCTTCTGCATTCAAAATACAAAAATCTGTCCACATAGGATGTGACATCACAGCCCCTGGAGATTTAAAAAGAAAGGAATCTCCTCACCTTGTTTTTCTCTGTGCAGCTGAGAAAAACAAAAAAAATAAAAATAATAAAAAAGAACCACTTCTAGGTCCGGCGGAAACACCATTACGTTAGATTTAACTGTACCCTGTTGAAACAGGTAATTCTTGAAACAGAAACTATGCTTTAACATGCTTTTAATCTAACAAGCCAGAAGAATTTCATAGCTTCAGACCTGGACTCTCATACATAAAATCATGCGGCAGGTTAAGATCTAGAAGCGAGAGTGCCAAACCTCTCACTTACGTCAGCTTATATAGATCAGAAAAGACCTGCTCGATGATTTGTTGATTCTTCCCATGTTGTCTTTGGGATGTGTCACTGTTAGACTATAAAAGAGCCTGGCTCCAGGGATATTCTTGTGTCCATTCTGCCCCAAGATAACTGTCCATTTGTTTATGCTTGCCACCTCTGTAAGGTCCTTGGCATCAATGGCTTATCTGTTATTTCCCAGTTAACTTCTTTCTGCAGTTTCAGCCTCTGTGATCCCATAATCCTTAAAGGGGCATAGCCATATTATTTGACTTCTTTTTAAATGTATACATCAGTAGCTCACTCTGGTTGCATACAAGGTTTTTATGAAATATTATCACATCTTGTTGGCATATTAGTTGTTATTTTGGTGTTTTGTGCTTTATTTTTGCTCAGTTTGTTAGTAAATAAAGCCTTTCGTGTTTATTTTTAATAACAGAGAAAGTACGTTAGCTCAGCAAAGAAATACTCTGTAATTCTGATAAAACTTGCTCGATAGCCACGCTAACGCTAGTTTCATCGGCTGAAGCCGCCATGTTCTTTAGACTGAACCGTTGATCTTCTCGTTGCGTCACACCTCAACCCGCCTCAAAGCCAACGCTGATTGGACGTTCGTTTGGTGAACGGCTCCAAATTTTCTTTAACGGAGAGTAGCCAGACTGATCTGCGAGTGAAACCTTGAAAGCTCGCGAGATCAGGATGGTCTCACGAGGCTAAGACATAACAGCTCCCCTTTTTAGTAGCCATCCTCTTCGATGGAGCGACAAAGGGGGAATTGTCATTGTCCTCTGTGGAGCGGAAGACTTGACGGCCAAATCAAAGCAAAGTCTGCAGTCTAATTTTTGCTAGATGCCGAAGTGAAAGAATCCCTATGCCGAACCAGCTTTATTTTTGTCAGCTGTTGCAGGAAAGCTGACACAAAATGCCGCAGAGAGGTCTCCTTTCCTCACCAGGCCAAGCTGAGACGAGGAGCTGATAGGGAGTCGCCGCTGCAGGGCTGAGTTTCACATGCCGGGGACCCGACTACAACCGGGTCACAGAGACTGCATGTAGGACCTCAGAGTGGCTTGCTCTGATCGTGTTTCGGCTTGCCGCAGAGCCGCGTGCCCGCTGCTTATCCTGGAGTACTGCTTTCCCTTGGATGCCCAAAGTGAACCGAGCTCACACAGAGGCACCGACAGGTTTGGCAAAGAAATAACAGGGAAAGTTAAATGGGTTATTTAGAAGGTTACTTAATGCATTTTCATGGTGTCTTTGAAACACATGGAGCTTACAGGGTAGCTCCCGTCAGCATTCTTCGAACCATGCCATTGCTGATGTAATTCGAGTGTGTTTTTAACACGTTGTAACAAACTTTGTCTCCACAAGGATTTGATACATTGATGGGATATTGATGTTTGTGTTATCCGGTCCACTCATTACAACTAAAATTAAGCCGAAACTTTTTAAAATCAGCGGTAAAAAAGGTCCACTGGCTAATGCTATTAGATTCCGGTAACATTCGCCCTTCTTGGATACGCAACTATGGTTTCTTTCAAACATAAGGTTTGTTTTGTTTGGCTCCACCATCGTTCGATAGTGCTATGAGCGTTTTTACTGTATGAATATGGAATATTAATGTCGATTTAAAGGTGTTTTGTATAACTTTAGGATTAGCCGATTTTAGCAACCGATTGCTACAGCCACCCCTAGCCTCCCACAGGTATAATCGCATTGACAAAATCCAGCGTTCTATAAGGTACTGATGTTTACTGAGAAAATAATTCTTTAAAATGTTAGTTCATCAAATAATGTTTTGTTTATCTCAGGATTTGCATTGTGAATGGGTTGAAACACATACCAAATGTTGGTCTGAATTAGTTAAGCTAATTTAACCTCAATTCACATTTTTTAAGATGAACTTTGATTCTTTAATCCAGATCTGCAGTGATCCAGGATTCGCTGAGTTATTCTGATGATGATGATCAACAACTTTATTTTGTCTTTTGTTTCTTTTGTGTGTACGTAGTTCCTTAGCTTCTTTTTATCTTCATTTTGCTTAGTAGTTTGTTAAGTTTCACTAGCCAAGTAGAGAGGATTTGTTGATTGAAATATAGTGTTAATTTAGAAAAACAGCATTATATAGTGATGTTCTTTGGATGTTCAATTTATTTCTGTTAATAAATTCTTGAACTTGAAGAGAAGCTGTCATTCCTTTATTTTATGTGTGCAGAGTTTGCTGTTAAAAGAACGCCAGTTCTCGAATCTTCCATTTCAATTACTGTCCTAAAATCAGGTCTTGGGCTGATATTCACCGGACAATACCTAACAGACATAGAGTTATTTATTAAACATTAAATAACTTTAAAACAGTGTGTAATTGTGCAACAATATGTCCCCTTTAACTAGCCACTGGCTCAACAGAAAATCACAAAATCTTGCTTGAGTGGGTAACCTGGGTGGCAGCTAGAACATGCAGTGTTATTAGAAGATTCCACCTATCTACTCTTAGCCTTGGTACTGTTATTCTGAAGTAAAAAATAAATAAAAGAAGAGACATAAGTGACAGAATCACACTTCACCTTACAGCATGGGCAATACAAAGTGGATAAACACTCAATACCTTGTTGTTTTGTCAGAGAAGGAATTCAAGGAGATTTGTTGAGCTTTTAAATTATTTAGAATATGGCAGTTTCAGAAAGAGACTCCAGGTGACTCCAGCTGATGATGCCATTTGTTTTGAAGACAGACTCTAGCTGCTTCACAGGTCATGGCAGAGGTTTATATAGATATTAGATAGGAAAACTGCTGCTGTTAGTAAGTTACTAGAGAACTGCTCCTTGCCTCAGTCTAAACTGAAGTCTGTCCAAGCACCACCTTAGCTTCTGCCCACGGCTCCACAACTCAGGCTAGCAACTCCAGCCACCTATGATTTCAGATATCTCTGGTATATGTCTAGACCAGGGGTCGGCAACCTGCGGCTCCGGAGCCGCATGCGGCTCTTTGATCGCTCTGATGCGGCTCAGGTGTTGAAAATAATTATGTCGTGGAGCCACAGGCAGTCGTCAGTGCTGGCTGACCAACACTCCTCCTCACCAGTTGGTGGTGGTAATGCACACTGAAAAGACTCACCGTCAAACTCAAGAAGAAGAAGAAAAACTGGTAGTTCACTGGCTGCAGTGACATAAACACAGCGAGGCAGAGTTGAGGCGGCATTTTCAAATGCTGCTTTTTTTTTTTTAGTAAATTCTTCAAATGACAAACACGGTGACCTAAAATAATATGGAGTAATTGATGAGGGTGAAGAGAGCTAAACAGCAGGGTACGAGTTGTTTCTATCTCTGACATTTGTTCATTTTCAAAGTGAGGAAAACGAACAGCGCTTGGCTCAAGGCTGTGAGCGGAGTCCTGCGCAGCTGAAGTGGAGCTTCAGGTGCAGCCTGAACGTCTGATAGCTCGTCTAATGACAGGAGCTCGTTCACTTTCGCAGATGTGATTAAAATGTGTTCGGATTAAAAGGAAAGAAAGTATTCCGGATGAACCATTTATATGGGCTGAAAATCAAATAGTCCGACCATGTGGTGCATTTACTCGCACCAAGCTTTATTCAAAATAAAAACTCTGACATTAGCAGAGTTGATGATTTCCATTAAAACAACAGTAGAAGTACAAGCGCAGAGGTGCATTGGTTCTGGTGCGGGTCCATTCTGTTGCAAAAAAGCCCTTATGTGCAGCGTTATTTCATTTAAAATTTCAAAAGGATTTTGTGGCTCCCAGTGTTTTCTTTACTGTCTGAAATGGGTCCAAATGGCTCTTTCAGTGGTAAAGGTTGCCGACCCCTGGTCTAGACCATGCCAAATCACAGCAGAACTCTGGTATCAGTCTGAATCTCAATGCTAATGTGACCATCATAACATGTTTAATGACATGCATAGCCACATGTCATCACTCAACCGCTGAATGTCTAGGTGGTGTCCTGAAAACAACGTGGGCTACATTGATAACTGGCAAACTTTCTGGGGAAAACTGGTTCTGATCCAGAGAGACGGCATCCATCCTACTTTGAAAGGTTTCTAGGAATCTGGCCGGATTTATTAGTTCTCCAAAATACTGACAACCCAGGGTCCAGATCAGGAAGCCGAGTCATAGTTTAACACACCTTTCTGCAGGTCATGGCAGAAAGGGGTGGTGATCTGTTGGGTGGTGTCGTGGGGGGTGGTTGCAGGACTGTCCTTTTGTCTGTCGAAACGACAGTAGAAGTTGTTCAGGTCGTTGGCTAACTGTCGGTCGTTCATGGAGTGGGGGGCTTTAGGCTTGTAGTTTGTTATCTGCCTAAGCCCTTTCCAGACAGAAGCAGAGTCGTTGGCTGAAACCTGGTTTTTCAGCTTCTCAGAGTACAGTCGTTTAGCCTCCTTCACCGCCTTGCTAAACTTGTATTTTGCATCTCTCAATCTGCATTTGTCCCCACTTCTGAAGGCATCTTCTTTGTCCAACCTTAGCCTTCTGAGTGTTGCTGTGAACCAGGGTTTATCATTGTTGTAACACACCCTGGTTCGTGATGGAACACAGCAGTCCTCACAGAAGCTGACATATGATGTCACAGCTTCTGTGAACTCATCCAGACTGGTGGAAGCAGTTCTAAAAGCGTTCCAGTCAGTAGAATCCAAACACGCCTGAAGATCCTCCACAGCCTCACTGGTCCACTTCTTTGATGTCCTCACTACAGGTTTGCAGAGTTTTAGTTCCTGCCTGTAAGCAGGAATCAGGTGAACCATGACGTGGTCAGATTGGCCCAGTGCAGCACGGGGGACAGCATGATAAGTGTCTCTGACTGTTGTATAGCAGTGATCCAGAATGCTTTCCTCTCTGGTCGGGCATTTAATAAACTGTTTATATTTAGGAAGTTCATGAGTGAGATTTCCTTTGTTAAAGTCGCCAAGGAGAATAACTAAGGAGTCCGGATTTCTCTGCTCCACATTCAGTATATGGTCTGCGAGCGTGCGCTGTGCGACCTGCACGTTTGCGTTTGGCGCGATGTAAACACCGACCAGAATGAATGAAGCAATCTCGCGGGGTGTATAAAAAGGCTTACAGTTTATGATGAAGGATTCCAGGTCAGGAGAACAGTGCTGCTGGATCACTGACACATCGTTGCTCCAGCCGCTGTTGATGAAGAAATAGATCCCTCCACCCTTCGCCTTGCCGGAGAGATGTGTGTCGCAGTCGGCTCTGTGAAGTTGGAAGCCGTCCAGCTGCAGCGCGGCGTCCGGGATTTCTCCACACAGCCACGTCTCAGTGAAACAAAAAACAGCAGATGAGGAGAGGTCCCTGTTTTTTCCCAGCATCAGTTTCAGTTCGTGTAGTTTGTTGGGCAGGGAGCGCACGTTGGACAGGATTATGCCCGGTAGCGGTGAGCGGAGTCCGCGCTTGCGGTGGCGCACCAGCGCGCTTTCCTCTCCTCCGGCTGTTCACTGTGTGAGCAAAGGTGAGCGCACCTTTGACCAGAATGTCCAGAATTTCCAGCGTTGGGAGAACAAAAGTAGGGAATAAATCCTCTGGTGATGTAGCCCTGATGTTCATGAGTTCTTCTCGGGTGAAAGAGCTCCGGGTAGCATCGCAAAAACCAGAGTTAAGAAGTAAAACAAAGCAAAAAACAGCGCACCAACACACCGTGGCAGCCGTCCGCGGCGCGATCATGGGAACTAGTCATGGACTATTTCAGACACTTCCCTCTGGCAGGAGGCTGCGGTCCATCAGGACCAGAACCTGACGCCACAAGAACAGCTTTTTCCCATCTGCTACCGGTCTTATGAACAAGGCCAAGAGCCGCCCGTGGAACTGGTCACTGTCTCTCTCCCCCGTTCAGGACTTGCTTCTGTGTTACATTAACGTACAGTCTACTGAATGTATATTATTTCTGTATATATATTGATTTTATTCAATTTTACTTTATTTTATTGTATTCTTATTTCTGTCTGCACCATCATCACCAAGTCAAATTCCTTGTATGTGCAAACCTACTTGGCGATTAAACTTGATTCTGATTCTGCAACTTCTGTTCTGTTGGCCACCCATTACTCCACTGAGACAGTGTCTTTCCAACGGCCAAAACTAAACAGATTAAAAACTGATCGTGTCAGGATCTGGGCTTTGTTTTGGCTGTTTGTTAATTTTGATTAATTAGTTCAGTCTCCTGCCTCAAGTTCAGTTTTTGTTTTCGGTTCTTTCTTGTTTGGTTTCTATTATAGCTTGTGTTCTGTTTAGTCTTAGGTTTAGGTTTCTTTATTAGTTTTGGTTTATGGAATAGATTGGGTTTTATTGTGGTTTGATTTTGTTTTATGTTATCAGTTCTTCTGGCCTTCGATCATTTCTGTCACCGGCCTTTTATTCAGTTCACCTGCTAGCATTCTTTCACCTCTCAGTCACCATCCAATCAGCTTCAGTTTACGTCCAGTCACTTCCCTTCCCCTGATTAGCTCCACCCATTCTTGTAATTAGTTTCACTCCATTCACCTGCTCACTCCCTTACATATACCTGTCTCTATCCCCTGCAATCTGCCAGATCAATTCAAGCCTTTTGGTGAGTCTTATCCAGCCTTCTTTTCTGATTGCCTGTTGATGCCGACCCGATTGCCTTTTTTGACTGCAGAGCCAGCCTGATCCCTGAACCTGTTTTTCCTGCCCTGTCTGACTGCTTACTCGTGTTGCCGACCTAATTCTGCCTTTTGATTATCTGAGCTTGCCTGATCCCTGTCTGTATTCCTGCCTTTTTTGGACTGCCATTTTGTGTATCGACCCTGGACTGTTATTTGACCACCGAGCCTGCTTATCCCAGTCTGACTTATTTTTTGAGTTTTATTAAAGCCTTTTTATTTGCACTTTTGTGTCTGGCTGAATACTGGGTCCTCAATCTCTCGTTCATGACAGATCTAAAGGGAGCAAATCATAAATATGTCACAAAAATTAATATGACTCAGCTTGAACCAAAAAATAACACAAATGTGGTTTATTAAATATAAGGTCTCTCCCTCCAAAGACTTTGCTAGTTAATTAATTGATTTCAGATAATGAAATTGATTTGTTTTGTCTCACAGAAACCTGGCTGCAAGAGGACTACGTTAGTGTAAATGAGTGAACTCCCTCTAATTATTTAAATTTCTATGTTTCCAGAACTATGGGAAGAGGAGGAGGAGTAGCAACCATCTTTCAGTCTGATTTATTAATTAGTGACAGGCCAGGTAACTACAATTCTTTTGAACATTTAACCATTAGTTTCCCTCATCCAAACTGTAAAGCAATAAAACCTCTTTCGTTTGTTGTTTTGTATACTCTACCAGGCCCTTACTTTCAGTTTTAAGATCCATTCTCAGACTTAGTGTTATCTGGTTTAGTGTTAATCACTAACAAGGTTATTATAGTGTGGGATTTTAACATTCATGTTGACACTGAATGTGATAACCTTAATATAGCCTTTAATACTATCCTAGATTCCGTTGGTTTTGCTAAAACTGTGCATAAACTGATGCACTCTTACCTTCATACTTTGGACCTTGTGGTGACATATGGCACTGGTTGCGAAGAATTAACTATTTCCTCACAAACCTGTCCTATCTGACCACTTTTAATAACCTTTGAATTCAATTTAACTGAGTCCTCCACTCTACACATCTAGAAGAATCCTACCTAATCTGGGAAAACAGTCTACTGTTGTATAAAAAGACCCTTCGCAGTTAGAGCAGCATATTTTTTATCATTAATACAGATTAAAAATAATCCTAGGTTTCTCTTTAGTACAGTTGTCAAACTCACCCAGAGTCATAGCTCTGTTGATCCATCCATTCCCTCAGAACTCAGCAGTAATGGCTTTATGGGACTCTTCATAAATAAAATTAAAATAAAATCATTGGCATCCTCCCAAACATAATTACCTCATTCTCAGTAAGTGAGGCAGCATTGGAGGAATCCTTAAAACCTGATTGATGTTTGAACTGTTTAGACCCAGTAGAGTTATCTAAAATTTTTGCTTCTTCTAAACCTTCAACTTGTATGTTAGACCAAATCCCAACCAAATGATTTAAGGAAATATTCCCCTTGGATGAATGCCCCCATTTTAGACATGATTAATTGATTAAATAGATATATACCACAGGCTTTTAAAGTAGCTGTTATTAAACCTTGGATAAAACTGTGGATAAAACTCTTTTGATCAAGATGAATAAATACATTTTAGACCTACATCTAATCTTCTCTTCCTGTTTAAAATTCTTGAGAAAGCAGTTGCTAATCAAGTATGTGAGCATTTACAAAGTAATAACCTATTAAAAGAGTTTCTGTCAGGCTTCATCATAGCATAACACCAAAACAGCTCTGGTGAAGGTCACTAATGATATTCTCATGGTCTCAGATAATGGACTTGCATCTGTATTTGTCCTGTTAGATCTTAGTGCTGCATTCGATACAGTTGATCAGAATATTCTCCAATAAAGACTTGGACATACTGTAGGGATTAAAGGAAAAGAATTAGGCTGATTTAAATCTTATCTGTCTGACAGATTCCAGTTTGTTCATGTTAATAATAAATCTTCTTCAATATTCTAGGTACCACAGGGTTCAGTTCTTGGGCTAATTCTCTTTACTATATATATGCTTCTGATTGGTAAAATTATCACAGCATGGAATTCATTTCCACTGTTACGCTGATGACATTCAGCTACCACTGAATCCAGATGAATCCAATCAATTACATCGATTATAGTCATGTCTTGATGACATCAAAACCTGGACAACTTTAAATTTCCTGCTTTTAAGTTCTGACAAAGATAAAGTTGTAATCTTTGGTCCAGAGTCGTCAAAAAATAATCTTAATTAATCACTTAATCTGGATGCCATTAAATTAACCTCTGGTAATAAGGTAAAAAACCTTGTTATTTTTATTTTACCAAGACATGTCATTTAAATCCCATAATAAACAGATTTCCAGGGTTTCCTTTTTTCACCTCTGGTATATTGCCAAAATATTTTGTCCAGGAGGGATGCTAAAAACTAGTCCATGCATTTGTTTAAGTCTGGACTATTATAATTCTTTACTATCAGGAAGTCCACGAAATGCAGTTCGAAGCCTTCAGCTGATCCAAAATGCTGTACCAAGAGTTACCATGAAAATCAACAAGAGAGATCATATTTCTCCAATTTTAACTTCTCTTTATTGGCTTCCTGTTAAATCAAGAATATAATTTAAAACCCTCCTTCTCAAGTATGAAGCCCTTAATAATCAAGCTCCATCACAGATCAAAGATCTGATTATCCTATATGTTCCTAACAGAGCACTTCGCTCTCAGACTGCAGGTCTGCTGGTGGTTCCTAGAGTCTCTAAAAGTAGAATGGGAGGCAGATCCTTAATTGATCAGGCTCCTCTCCTGTGGAACCGACTCCCAGTTTTGGTCCATGAGGCAGACACCCTGTGTACTTTTAAGACTGGGCTTAAAACATTTTTTTTTGACAAAGCTTATAGTTAGAGTGGCTTAGGTTACCCTGACCTACCTCTATAGTTATGCTGCTATAGGCTTAGGCTGCTGGAGGACATCAGAGTCTATTTTTCTCACTCTGCTGAGTTCTCCAATTTGTATTGTTTGTTGTTATTTCAGCTTTTAACTTTTTGTTCTCAGAACGCCAGACCCCTGGTCTGGCGTTCTGTTAGCTATAATATCATACAGGGAAGA
Organism: Fundulus heteroclitus; assembly: GCF_011125445.2. NCBI lineage: Eukaryota > Metazoa > Chordata > Actinopteri > Cyprinodontiformes > Fundulidae > Fundulus > Fundulus heteroclitus. The sequence goes on from NC_046363.1 coordinate 1,078,854, forward strand.
CAGATCATCCACTATTACCATATGAGATAGAAAGGATTCCTGGATCAATGTGTGCTTCAGTGCTTTTGTGTCTCTGCTCTGTCTTCTCTAACCCCCAGTTGGTCGAGGCAGATAACCATTCACACTGAGTCTGGTTCTTCCTCCCTGTTGAAGGGGGGTTTTCCTCTCCAGTGTCACTTCATGCATGCTCAGTATGAGGGATTGCTGCAAAGCCATCGACAATGCAGGCGACTGTCCACTGTTACTCTACGCTCTTTTATGAGGAATGAATGCTGTTTGTCAAGGCTTGATGAAAATGTATTTTTTAGAGTTTCCCGGGGTAAACCAAAATCTGGTACTTTTAAGATTATCGCTTTCATTTACAAGGGGCCTTTTATGTAAAACAGCTGCATGGCGTATATGACAGAAGCAGAGGGGAGACGAGACTGTGATCTGTGCTCCAATGTTTGCCAAATGAAGTTAAAATTTAGAGCTTTATTTATATTTTATATTTATATTTTTTCCTCGACCATGGGAAGACAACAAGGATAGTTTTTAAATACAGTACTGCAGACTTTTGGCCACAGCCATATTTTTTTATAGGATATATGCACTGAGCAGGTCTCCGCTTTTCTGCCACGGAAGGAGGAAAGCAGCTTTTCCGCGCACGTACACAGATACACACAAAACAGACAGGGTGATTTAATCAGACAATGCACTCTCAAACAAAACTTTCAGTGCAGGTAAAATGAGAAAGCCTGGCTTAATCTGGGGATCTGAATTAAATACAGCAGACACGTCTGCGTTTAGAAAGCTGGAGTGTCTTTTATCTTTTCCCCTCAGATGTGGTTAATGGTTTGTCTTAGGAAAATTAGTGTTTTCTGTGCACAAGGAAAATGAAAGGGCTCCATTTAATTATTAGTACAACAATATTAGTCTAATTACACAACAGTGAGAAAACAGTTTATGATTAACTTAAAATGCCGAAAACATCCGGTGAAGATTTTCACATTTGATACCTGGTACTTGAAGATGTTCTCCACAAACTTAGTAAACATTTTATATTAAAATTTCTGCTGTGTCGAACAGTTCCAGTCTGTGGGAAATCATAGACTGTCTGGATGACTAAACACGGCAGCAATGGGGGTTTCCCACTGCAGCCTCCCTCCCAAGTCAAATAAAGTATCAAAATTGGCTCATTACCCCGATGAAGTTACTGCACAGGTGAAGTTTGGAGGTCTACTTTCTGGCCTTAAAACCTCTTAAAACTACTTTCTGTGATAAATTAAAGGTATAAAATTGATATAAAACCAGTTATCTCCTTAATGTTCCTTTCTCCCCTGCTGACAGACAGTTTAGCCTTGCAGCACACAACCCCGCCTATTGATCAAAGCCCCAGGCTTCTTGACATGTTTTTTTCTCATGAAAGTAAAGCCTGGGGTAAGTGAAATCCCTCAAGTGGAAATGCCTGGTGGGCTTTTAAAGGTCTAATGGAATAGGGCCTACACATACTTATCTAGCTGGCAGCCCTCACCATTGAAATTTTAGAATTAGGCCTACACAAAATTTAACCCCAAATAAATCTGAAACAAAATTGGACTGCTGCTCAAAAATCTAAAGTCAAAGATTAATAATTACTTTTTATTTTGTAATTTATGTTTACTGTGTCTATACTTTTTTCCTGCAATTGTGATGCAGGAAGTGCTCTAGTGCACCTATTTAAAAGTTACCACTGATAACCCCAAACACACCAGTGATCTTTGCTCCAGACCAAAAAGATTAATGTTAAAGAGTGGCCATTTCAGTGCCCAGACCTTTTTGGATAAAAAAAAAAAAAATCTGTGGGGTGCTACCAAAAATGTTGGTTCTGATCAACAGATGTAGAAAGTGGTCTTATTGATATGTACTGGAATGCCAGACGTTGGCCAACTCCATGCTACAGAGGTGTGAAACTGATTTTGCTACTAAATGCTAAATAGCTGATTCACTGGTGTGTGTGTGTGTGTGTGTGTGTGTGTGTGTGTGTGTGTGTGTGTGTGTGTGTGTGTGTGTGTGTGTGTGTGTGTGTGTGTGTGTGTGTGTGTGTGTGTGTGTGTGTGTGTGTGTTGTGAGGGGGGGTGTACAGTGACTGCTGCCATGCAGCAAAAAGGTCCTGGGTTCAAGTCCTACCCTTGCCCTGGGCCTTTCTGCACGGTGTTTGCATGTTCTCCCTGTACATGCTTGGGGTTCTCACCGGGTGCTCCGGCTTCCTCCCACATTTCAAAAAACATGACTGTTAGGTTAATTGGCCTCTCTAAATTCTCCTTAGGTGTGAGTGTGTGCGTGAATGGTTGTTTGTCCTGCCTGTCTCTGTGTTGCACTGCGATAGACTGGCAACCTGTCCATGATGTACCCCGCCTCTCGCCCAATGACAGCTGGAGATAGGCACCATCATCCCTTGCGACCCCAATAGGGATAGACGTGTTAGAAAGTGGATGGATGGATGATTTACATTGCAGCTAAATCCTTAAGCAGCTTCCAGTTTATAGAGTAAATATATGCATGTGTTTAGGAAAATGTAGATACATCCATTTGTTTAAAAAAATCTAAAATATTTTCCAGTTCTGCAAATTCAAAACTAAATTCATAATTTTTCCATTTGAAATACAATGCGTAAAGGTGGAGTTGGTAGCACTGTTCCCTTGCAACAAGAAGGTCCTTGGCATGTATGAAGTTAAATTATGTGTTTCTCATGCTTACATCATCAGATCAGACTCTTACTAAGCTGCCAGATTTATGAGCATTCACACTTACAGAACCCTAATGAATGTTTATTAATATATCTATTGTTCACTTACATTTTATCTCTGTACCAGTTACACCATAGAAAGTTCTCACATACTTTTTTCTCCTAAGTAACATTTAAGGCAATGGCAGAGCTTTTGATGGTAACACCAGGTGTTGGGGGGGAAACTGATCTGATTCTGCTACACTGAAGGGACACATTATAACTGCTGGTGGCATTTTGGATAGATTCTAGCTGCTTGAGTTACAAAATTTTCTATGAGGCTTGGAAATCAGCTGCACAGCTTTAATCCCACGTAGTCGAGTGAAAAATCTTAGAGGAAAGAAGAGCTAATGGGTCGTAAACCTAAAGGTAAGTGCAAAGCTGAAAAAATAAAGGTACATTTTGTTGAAGTTAATTCAGAAATTCCTACATATTGATTATGTATATTACTAATCTGTGTATTATTGAGTTAACATTGTTATGCATGAATAGTTTTTTTCTGGAGGTTGCTTTTGAGGCAAAGAGAAGATACAGCTGCAAGAGACTAAAACAAATTCAGTAGAGAATATTTTGAACACTGCATTTACAAGGCAGTTCATAAGCTGATCAAATACATGATCAAGACATGTCATTTAAATCCCATATTAAACAGGTTTCCAGAGGGAGACTTTTTTCACCTCCGGAATATCGCCAAAATTAGAAACATTCTGTACAGGAGTGATGATGAAAAACTGGTCCATGCATTTGTTACTTCAAGGCTGGACTATTGTAATTCTTTACTATCAGGAAGTCCACAAAATGCAGTTCAAAGCCTTCAGCTGATCCAAAATGCTGCAGCAAGAGTTCTGATGAAAATCAACAAGAGGGATCATATTTCTCCAATTTTAGCTTCCCTTCATTGGCTTCCTGTTAAATCAAGAATAGAATTTAAAATTCTTCTTCTAACATATAAAGCCCTTAATAATCAAGCTCCATCATATATCAGAGCTCTGATTACCCCGTATGTTCCTAACAGAGCACTTCGCTCTCAGACTGCAGGTCTGCTGGTGGTTCCTAGAGTCTCTAAAAGTAGAATGGGAGGCAGATCCTTTAGCTATCAGGCTCCTCTCCTGTGGAACCAACTCCCAGTTTTGGTCCGTGAGGCAGACACCCTGTCTACTTTTAGGACTAGGCTTAAAACTTTTCTTTTTGACAAAAATTATAACTAGTGGCTCATGTTACTCTCAGCTACCTTTATTGTTTTACTGCTATAGGCTTAGGCTACTGGAGTATATCAGGATCTAATTTTCTCACTCTATTGAGTTCTACTGTTCTTCAATTATGCATTATGTGTTGTCATTTCTGCTTTAACTTTCTGTTCTCTCTCTTTTCTCTTCATAGTAGGTACACCTGGTCTGGCATTCTGTTAACTGTGACATCATCCAGAGAAGACGGCTCACCCACTACTACCATCTAATGTAGAACAGATTACTGGATCAATGTGTGCTTCTGTGCTTTTTTGTTTCTCTTGTTGTGTCTCTGCTCTGTCTTCTGTAACCCCAGTCAGTCGAGGCAGATGACCGTTCATACTGAGCCCGGTTCTGCCGGAGGTTTTTCCTTCCCGTTAATGGGTGGTTTTTCTTCCCACTGTCGCTTCATGCTTGCTCAGTATGAGGGATTGCAGCAAAGCCATGTACAATGCAGATGACTCTTCCAGTGGCTCTACGCTTCCCCAGGAGTGAATGCTGCTTGTCGGTACTTTGATGCAATCAACTGGTTTCCTTATATAGGACATTTTTGACCAATCTGTATAATCTGACCCAATCTGTATAATATGATTGAACTTGACTTTGTAAAGTGCCTTGAGATGACATGTTTCATGATTTGGCGCTATATAAATAAAATTGAATTGAATTGAATTGAAATGTTTAGTACCATTAAACTAAACAAGTCAAAATCTGAGCATAAATCTAAATAACATGTAATTTTCTGTAACACTGTCATAAACCCCAGAGGGCAAAAGTAAAAAGGCTTTGTTTCTTTTAACAGGGTAGTAGGGTTGTTGATCCTTCCTGCACCAGGTAGGCCTCTTGCAAAGCACTATCGCTGCCTAGTTCTTCAAACTCTAGGGCAGGGGTTAAAGCAAAAATCAGTTTGACTGAGCATTTTTTCTAGTCAGCACATATATTCCCAGGCTGTGAACATCATGCTACATCAGTTACCTCACCTGCTTATTGTGCAAAGTCAACATTAACCAAATCTGGTACTTTTAAAATATCCATTGACAAATCCTGTATCTCTCCACCTTTCAGCTTCAGAGCCTTGGTGTCATCCTGGGCAGCCTCTCCCTCCTCTCCTTCGCTTTCCACATTCATAACATCACCTGGTTAACTTTCATATTTGCAGCATCATATTTACAGTTTTTGCCAAACTGGTTCACAGTCCACTCACCTCTACTTTACAATTTCAGCTCCCTTCCCTCCCTGTCCTCTAGAAAACCTCCACAAACTACAGCTGGTACAAAAACAGCAGTTTGCATCATCATACCGTCTACTTCACACCTGTACATTAACTCCTCTGGCTCCCTGTCACCTTCAATATAAACTAATCCTATGATCATACAAGGCCAACCTCAACCTGTACAATGCAGGACACATAACCAACACTATGATGACATCATATATTTTAATTTAACACAGAATGCACATTACAATAATCAGTCTGTTTTTCCTGTTATTGCCTAGCAATTAATTATCACAACTCACGAGTTTATAGAAAGGAATTATTTAACTTTTTTGAAGTTTAATAAAATGGTTATATTTCAGCCCTGTGACTGGCAACCTGTCCAGGATGTAATCTGTGTCCCTGCCTACGGATAGCTGTCAGGGTGCTGTCTGACTGCTCTGGTTCTGAGTCTTTCTCACAGGTGGTGTTGGTGATTGTGGGGGCGTGCCCCACACCTGTGGCTCATCGGGAGCAGAATCTGCGGCCTTCTTAAGCAGAGCTGTGACAGATGGAAGACGGCAGAGCCTTAACCAGTCGTGGTACGACAAAGCCGACCAAGTCCTGGATACCTATTCGTGAGTCTGTTCTGGTTTTCTCGCTACATTGGATTTACTTCTGTTTTTTCCTGTTTTTGCTACAGTTTTGCGTGCTTGGATGCACATACCTGTTCCGGAGATTTTTGTGAAGAGTGATCCGTGGATTCCTTTGCTCAGTTTTTCGCGCTGGCTCTCCTCCTCAAACTAGTTGGCAAATACCCAGCCGGGGTGAGACCCCCCTCCCGGATACCCATGGACGCTCGCCTGCTCAGCCCTCCGGTCACTCCATCTGTCTCTTCAGCCTGCGGTTGTTGCCTCGGGTTCCTCGCCAGACTCCATCTGCCGCCCTCCAATCTCCACCCACACTTCAGAGTAGACAGTAGTACCATGACCATAACCTCCCCAGTCCGACACTCACCGACTAAGGGTAAGCCGCGCATTATCCACAATTCGCTGTTCTCGTCATCTCCTCATTTGGTCTCCTTCCTTTACAGTCAACCCCGCCCAGACGTTCAGGCCTCGATCCCGGCGTCCAGTCATAGCTCCGTGTATTCGCTCTGTTCCTTTATTAAAAACTCTTAAACTGAGTGCTGGTCTCCCTAATACTTTCTGCATGTGGGCTAAAGCGCTAAAAAACATGACAGAGGAAGGCTCCGGCCAGACAAGCCCAGCAGAGGTATTCGGGAGACAACTAGCCGCTCAACACGATCAGATGCAATCACTCGGGTTAGCCGTTAGTTCTACTCATGAGCAGCTACAACATGTAGCCGCTCAGCTTACCCATCTCACTAACTCCCTAACTTCCGTGTTGTCTCAACCTGTCAGTCAAGCTGCCGCAGCTCCGCCTTCCGCCAACGTTAATCTGGAAGTAGTGGCTTCACCACCACCTATCGAAGGATTATCCCCGAATCCCAAAAGGTTTACCGGCGAAAGCGGAGGCCGCAGTGGATTCCTGTTCCAATGTAAGTTGGTTTTTGCTAGTTCTCGTAGTCAATTCCCTTCGGACCAAATTAAGATCGCCTATGTTCTCGGATTGTTGTCAGGTAAAGCGATCAGGTTAAGTCAAGGCGTTGTTTACCACTGTCCTTGAGGATGGGCAGGGACAGTTTGAAGATGTTAGCTTTGGTGGATTCGGGTTCTGATTTTAACCTGATTGATCAAAGACTAGTTAACCAACTTCATATCTCCACAGAAAGATTGCCTGATCCCCTAGAAGTTTCAGCCTTAGATGGTCAGGGGCTGACCAAGATCACACACCGTACCAGTCTCCTCGAGGTAATCATTTCCGGTAACCATCGTGAGAAGTTATCTTTTTACGTTTTCCCAGTTAGACGTTACCCTGTCGTATTAGGACTAGCATGGTTAGTTGTTCACAACCCTCACATTGATTGGACTGAATCCAGAATAGAAGCTTGGTCACCGGCTTGCCACGCCCGTTGTTTACACTCAGCCCGTCCGGTTTCACATTCATCCGTTTCTAGACCCCAGTCTGAGGATCAGATTGATTTCTCACGGATTCCTGAGGACTATCACGATTTACGTCAGGTTTTTAGTAAGAGTCGGGCAAGCTCTTTGCCACCCCATCGCCCCTATGACTGTGCCATCGAGTTGTTACCGGGTGCTCCCCTGCCGACCAGTCTCCTCTATAACATCTTGAGGTCTGAACGTCAGGCGCTCGAGGAGTACATCAGCGAGTTGCTGTCGGCGGGGTTGATTCGACCTTCTTCCTCCCCGCTTGGTGCTGGTTTCATAGATATCCATAATAAAGGCTAGATGTCTTACGGCGGAGTCTCAAACGTCATCACCGGCGGCCATCTTGCCTCAGGCAAGCTTTCTGGCGTGCTCTGTGGTACCTAATGTAAGGTGAGTGATCAGCACGAACACAAATACTCTTATCTCATTGAATTCTTGACGGATTTACAAACAGTTTGGTTTCTTACAAACGTTATGAACGTGGCTATAATTCTTGATGCATGAACATGTCAAAATTGCAGATTTTCTTGTTGAAAAATAACTTAATCATGCAGCATAGTTGCGCATCACGGCTACTTGCGCAAGTTATCAAGGCTGAGACCACTGGTCAATTATATAGGTTTTACTGACACCAATAACGATTGTATGACAATTACTCTTTGGTGTAAATTTGAGGGAAATCAATCTCACAATGGTCCAAAAAGATAAATGTTCCCCTAATTTCCCCATGGTTATTATAAATTATTTTAATATACCAACTCTTATTTCAGGATTTGTTGAGCGACGGGCTCTGAAGAAGCTGTCCTGTGATGTCTGCCGTGCCAGCTTGGTAACAGATGCTGCATCTGCCATCAAGGACCAGAGCTACCACCTGCTGAAGTTAAAAAACAATGGAAATCTGGTGATTCCATCAGAAGGCACAGTGATGTGGTCAGGACAGCAGAGTGGGTCATTCGTCAGACCTCATGTACCAGACGATCACAGCCTATCAAAGTGCTAGAGGTCGTGTACATTGTACGGAAGAGGATAGGGTCAGAGGATGTGTTTGTGCTCAGAGAGCACATCGGAGAAACACAGTATGGCATAGACAGCCACCACCATACGCTGTTAACATTGGTTGTGTCCTTGTTTTTTAAGTTAAGGCTGCACCACATTGCCAAAATAACTAACCTTAGCTTACAGAGCAACAACATGCAACAGAAGCTCAATAAAACCGTCCTTTTCAAAGGGCATTAGCCAAGCTATGTTTTTTGGGTCATTTTTTAAATCTCTGTCTTCCATGTGTATACCATCACAGTAGTGTAGGTGGGGATTTCAACATGCTACATCTATATATACTTGTGAATGGGACTATTGTACCAATTTTAATAGCAAATAAATGTCACTTTTACAATGGTTTAAAAATAGGAACTTTTGTGTAATTACTCCTGATATATAATCCGAATAGTCTACATGAAACTTCAAAGTGTTACCTTTAATTTGAAACCTGGATTATGCTTCTACACCAAGAGGTTGCCACACAATAAGCCTTTTTTGTCAGTATTTCATATTTTATTATAACAGTAATATTCATATTATAAAAGTATGTATGTAAATATAAATAAATTAGAACTGTAGAATAATTAATCACACCCTAATAAAAGTGTTTATATATATATATATATATATATATATATATATATATATATATATATATATATATATCATGTTGCCATTGAGTTTTAATAGCATATATTGATTTAACATAAATACCTTGTGCATTTGTATATTTATTGCACCTGTATGTTCTATTCAATGTTCTTTTTATATGAAATTCCATGGTTATAATTATTCATAAGTGTGCAGTGTCATAACTACATGTCTGACTTTTGTTTAACAAACCAAACAGTTTGAGAATCGTTAGACAATTGAGGAAGTTATGGTTATTTAAGTACATGCGCCATTGAAACACAATGTTACGAATGAGCGAGCTGCCTGTGGCAAGATGGCCGCCACGTGCGGACGTCGACCCCCATTGGCCAGCAGCGCGGACGAGACATCTAGCCTTTATTATGGATATCTATGGCTGGTTTCTTCTTCCTAGGCAAGAAGAACGGTTCACTCAGGCCATGCATTGATTATAGGGGACTCAATCAAATTACTGTTAAAAACAAGTATCCCCTTCCCCTCCTGTCTTCTGCACTTGAACCAGTCCAAAATGCATCCATATTTTCTAAACTCGACTTACGCAACGCTTACCACTTAATTCGGGTGCGTCAGGGAGACGAATGGAAGACTGCTTTCAAGACACCTCTCGGCCATTTTGAATACCTAGTCATGCCTTTTGGATTATGTAACGCCCCTGCAGTTTTTCAGGCACTAGTTAACGACGTGTTAAGAGATTTTTTGAACATCTTTGTATTCGTGTATCTAGATGACATCTTGATTTATTCCAGTAAAGAAGCATATACGCTTGGTTCTCCAAAGATTGCTAGAGAATCGCCTCTTTGTTAAAGCCGAGAAGTGCGAATTTCATCAGTCCTCCGTCTCTTTCCTAGGGCTTATATTAGAAGGAGGACAAGTTAAGTCCGACCCTGAGAAAGTTAGGGCTGTTGTGGAGTGGCCGACTCCTGAGAACCGCAAGCAGCTCCAGAGATTCTTAGGTTTTGCTAACTTCTACCAACGTTTCATTAGAGGCTATAGTCAAATAGCTACACCCCTGCACGCTCTCACATCCACTAAGATTCCGTTTAGATGGGGGCCAGAGGCTGAGGAAGCGTTTAATAGACTCAAGTCCCAGTTCTCCCAGGCTCCCATTCTCGTACACCCTGACCCTTATTTTTGAGATAGATGCCTCTGATACTGGTGTAGGAGCTGTCCTCTCCCAATCGGCCACTGCTGATAATAAGTTGCATCCCTGTGCGTTCTTCGCTAGACGCCTTTCTCCTGCAGAACGTAACTATGATGTAGGGGATAGAGAGCTCCTAGCTATTCAGTTAGCGCTAGAGGAGTGGCGGCACTGGCTTGAGGGATCCGAGAAACCTATTATAGTTTGGACTGACCACAAGAATCTCGCTTACCTGCAGTCCGCTCGCCGCCTCAATTCCCGTCAGGCCCGCTGGTCACTATTTTTCTCCCGATTCAACCTTACCATTACTTTCAGACCGGGATCCCAAAAATATCAAGCCGGATGCACTCTCTCGTCAGTTCTCTGCCCAAGAAGAAGACAATGTTCCCAAAAGGATCCTTCTCGCCACCTGTTCCATTGGGGGTCTGCAATGGGATTTGGAGGACAGGATTCGTCAAGCCCAGCTCCTGGACCCTGATCCCGGAGACGGTCCTACAGGGTTGAGATATGTGCCCAGGTCTGTACGTCCAGAGGTGTTACAATGGTGCCATGACTCTAAACTGTCTGCACATCCAGGTACTTTTCGCACCCAGTCCCAAATATCCAGGCATTTTTGGTGACCTTCATGGACTAAAGACGTTAGAGACTATGTATTAGCTTATCCTGTCTGTGCGCGGAGTAAGGCGTCCCATCAACCACCCTCTGGACTACTTCAGCCTCTACCTATTCCCAAGAGACCCTGGTCTTACATTGCTGTGGACTTCATTACAGGGTTACCTACCTCTCAAGGTATGACCACCATACTAACCGTAGTAGACCGTTTCTTGAAAGCCTGCCATCTCATTCCTGTCCGTAAGCTACCCAACTCCCATCAGACCGCCCACCTCCTCATCAGGCATGTGTTCAGGCTGCATGGAATTCCGGCGGATATCCTGTCTGACCGGGGCCCTCAGTTCATCTCCCAGGTTTGCCGACATTTCTGCTCTGCTCTCGGTTCCCGTTATACTCTCACTTCAGGTTATCACCCGCAGACTAACGGCCAGACTGAACGCATGAACCAGCAATCAGAAACAACTCTCCGTTGCCTGACTTCATCTTCGCCCACAGACTGGAACAAGTTTTTGCCTTGGGTAGTATACGCCCTTAACTCCCATAAGTCTGCATCTACTGGTTTTTCACCTTTTGAAATAGCATTGGGATATCAACCTCCACTACTTTCCTCCGACAAACTCTCCATCCCTTTTACCGCCGTTAACCAATACATTGCTCGATGCCAAGAGACCTGGAAAGCCACCATCACTGCTCTCACACGCGCCGCAGAGCAGAGTAAAAGATTCGCCGACCTGCTCCCTCTTACCGCCCCGGTCAGAAAGTTTGGCTCTCCTCCAGGGATGTTCTCTCGGACCCGTCTGCTAAAAAGCTGGCTCCTTGTTTCTCTGAACCATATGAGATTGATAGGATCATCAACCCGTAGACAGTACGCCTTCGTCTTCCGCCACACTCTAGAGTTCATCCAACGTTCCATGTGTCTCAGATCAAGCCGGTTCGAGAGACTACTTTAAGTCCTGGATACCTATTCGTGAGTCTGTTCTGGTTTTCTCGCTACATCCTATTTACTTTTGTTTTTTCCTGTTTTTGCTACAGTTTTGCGTGCTTGGATGCACATACCTGTTCCGGAGATTTTTGTGAAGAGTGATCCGTGGATTCCTTTGCTCAGTTTTTCGCGCTGGCTCTCCTCCTCAAACTAGTTGGCAAATACCCAGCCGGAGTGAGACCCCCTTCCCGGATACCCACGGACGCTCGCCTGCTCAGCCCTCTGGTCACTCCATTTGTCTCTTCAGCCTGCGGTAGTTGCCTCGGGTTCCTCGCCAGACTCCATCTGCCGCCCTCCAATCTCCACCCACACTTCAGATTAGACAGTAGTACCTTGACCATAACCTCCCCAGTCCGACACTCACCGACTAAGGGTAAGCCGCGCATTATCCACAATTCGCTGTTCTCGTCATCTCCTCATTTGGTCTCCTTCCTTTACAGTCAACCCCGCCCAGACGTTCAGGCCTCGATCCCGGCGTCCAGTCATAGCTCCGTTTATTTGCTCTGTTCCTTTAATAAAAACTCAAACTGAGTGCTGGTCTCCCTAATACTTTCTGCATGTGGGCTAAAGCGCTAAAAAACATGACAATAGCCACCAGCTGTTCCACCCCCATGACCCTGTGTGATGCCAAGCCGCGTTTCCCCATAAGATACAGCTTGTCACCCCTGTACGGAAAAGCGGGTATAGAAAATCAATGGATGGATGGGATGTTACATTTTTAAAAAGTTTAATAAAATTGCTCAAAGTTTATCAGAAAAAAAAACATAACTTGCTTTTAAAGATGAACACTTTAGTTAGAAAAATGTTGTTAAACTTTTGCGTAAAGTTAAATATTGTAGAAGGTAATCTTGGCTACTGTAGCTTGTCTCTCTGGCAGGTGATTTTGGGTTGAGTAAAATGAGTCCATAGAACCACAGGAGGCTTTTTTAGCTGGTTCTAGTGCGACTTGGTTCTACAGTGTCGCTTCACATCGTGCTCCACTCTTTAAAAATAAAAAAATAACTTCATAAAAGCTTTCTGAGAATCGCCTTTCTCTGGCCTCACCCAGTTAAAACCCGTTCTCCAGTCCATGTTGTAGCTGCAGTTTATTTTTTTATTTATTGACGTAGTTTACTTAATAATCTGTATGCATCACAATCCTTGTGATTTTATTTAACCAGTGTCCTGGTGAGCAGCTGCACCTGAGGAGGAAGGTGCTGCTTATTGACTGACAGCCGCTCTGACTGCAGCTCTGCCTTCTTTGTTACAGAAAAGCGCAGGTAGAATATTTATTTAATTTTTACTTTTCTGAATCAGACCCACTCAAATGCGGGACACTGTTTCACATTCCGATCCTTTTTAAAAAAAAAAAAAAAAAAAAGAAAAGCTAGTCATGCTAAATTAGCCCGAGCTAGCGCGTAACTCTTTGAGTTTTAAATAAAACGTAATAGCGAATCATGAGGAGATCACTGGTTGGTTTTTCAGCTAAGTTACTGGCAGCCAGGGAATAAACGCTGACAGGTGATGTGGCTACAGGTTTGAAGCCTTCAGCTGATCCAAAATGCTGCTGCAAGAGTTCTGATAAAAATCAACAAGAGGGATCATATTTCTCCTATTTTAGCTTCCTTTCATTGACATCCTGTTAAATCAAATATAGAATTTAAAATGATCCTTCTCACGTATAAAGCCCTTAATAATCAAGCTCCATCATATATCAGAGCTCTGATTACCCCGTATGTTCCTAACAGAGCACTTCGCTCTCAGACAGCAGGTCTACTAGTGGTTCCTAGAGTCTCTAAAAGTAGAATGGAAGGCAGATCTTTTAGTTATCAGGCTCCTCTCATGTGGAACCGACTCCCAGTTTTGGTCCGTGAGGCAGACACCCTGTCTGCTTTTAAGACTAGGCTTAAAACTTTCCTTTTTGACAAAGCTTATAGTTAGAGTGGCTTAGGTTACCCTGAGCTACCTCCATAGTTATGCTGCTATAGGCTTAGGATGCTGGAGGACATCAGGGCCTATTTTTCTCACTCTGCTGAGTTCTCCTACTGTTCTCCAATTTGCATTGCTTGATTGTTATTTCATCTTTTACCTTTTTGTTCAGTGATTTTCTTTTTTTTCATAGTAGGTACACCTGGTCTGGCGTTCTGTTTGCTCAAGATAGATCACCCGCTATTACCATATAACATAGAAAAGATTCCTGGATCAGTGTGTGCTTCTGTGCTCTTTTAGTCTCTCTTATTGAGTCTCTTATTGTGTGTCTTATTGTGATGACCGTTCACCAGCCTGGTTCTGCTGGAGGCTTTTCCTTCCCGTTAAAGGGGAGTTTTCCTCTCTACTGTTGCATCATGCTAGCTCAGTATGAGGGATTACGGTAAAGCCATGGACAATGCAGTAGACTGTCTCTGTGGCTCTACGCTCTTTCAGGAGGAGTGAATGCTGCTTGTCAAGACTTGATGGAATCTACTGGGTTTCCTTAGGAAACATATTGGCCAATCTTCATAATCTGATCCAAACTATATAATCTAATTGAATTTGATTTTGGAAAGTGCCTTGAGATGACATGTATCATGAATTGGCGGTATATAAATAAAATGTAATTATAGGTACATTGTAGGTACAAAAAATGTAACAAAAGTAATAAACTGTTTGGGGAGTGGGACACAAGAGCTGTCATATTTCATGACAGGTTTGTTTACATTACCAATCAGATTAATGTAAACTTGATAGTCTGATTTCCTACTTCGTTGTTCTGCCTCCCACGGTGAATGAGCCGATGGGAGCTGCAGCGAGTCGGGCTGCACACCGATCCCCAGTGCTGTCAAAGCACCAGTACCAGTCGCGCCGCGCGCTGTTTAGGTATTGAACCCCTACAAACAAACGCGAGCGAGCAGGGCACAACTTGAGACAGGTTTGGACCACACCAAGTTTAGGGGGTGATTACTGCGTGCGAGTAACCCTTTTGCTAGTCTCTCTCTCGCTCGTCATCGGTCACAAATCAAACTTCTTCGTGTTTCTATTTTACGGCGTAAATTTGTAACCTGACCCTAGCCAGATTGATATCGCTCCGCCTAGATTCACTCACATCAATCTGGGACCTCTCCCATAGAGAGTGATTTCTCCAACCAATTTTATTGTCCAGCCAATCAGGACACTCTTGTGGATGTTGTGTGTTACTTTACAGCAATTTAGTTCAGATTATGCTCAAATTTTATTTCCATAACCTTTGTTATGATGGTTGACTTGTAACTGCAACTGCAATTTTTTTATTTGGAATTTTTAAGATTGGGTTTCGTCAACCTGGTTGAGACACGAAAGGGGGTGCGCCGCTAAAAAAGTTTGGGAACTGCTGTTATAGAGAATTTTCAACTATAATAATAACAAAAAAAAAAGACTCAAAAAAGCTCCTGGGCTTTTTGAAAAAACATTCCAGTCTTGAGCCCACAAAGCCACCCCCCCCCCCCAATAGGAAAATGTTAATTGTTTAACTAAAATAAATAGCTAAGTGAGGGCTGTAGATACCAAAGTTATCAAATCTTTATTTATATTTTTGTGAATCTTTTTAATAAGCTTTATTTGTTTGACTCCCAGCACACTCATCTTAAATTATTACAATCTTTTCCACAAAAACATTAGTCGGAAAAAACACATGTCGAATTAACACATTGCCTTAAACTTTAAAAGCAATATTAACAGTTTTTACCCTGGTTTATAAGAGGGTGTATGGCTCATCTCAGAAAATAATTATACAATGCCTATTTTTGCTTCTCTTGTGTGTTACAGAAGTTATTATAAAATGCAAATTAAAAGGTGTGCACTGTCAAGCATGTGAAACACAACAGAGAGATGCTTACCAGCACATTTTTCAATGTGACATGTTTAAACATTTCACTGAGAAAACAAACCCGTAGTTTAATTGTAGGTTTTACTGAATCAAATAAAAACTGAAAGAAAATATGCAGCTCTTGTTAAGCTTCCAAATATCAGACCTAAATAACACAGGATTATACAATCCACACTCCTCCTATAGGTAGATCTTTTTGAAAGACGTTGCTTTTTCTAAGATCACATTTTCTAAACTGCCAACACAATTATAGTTGTTAAATGACATCAAATGCAAATGCAAGAAAGTTGTTTTTCCTCTTGAATTGATAGTGAAGTAAAATACATATTTGTTGGTCATTATAATGCTTAAAATTTGGAAGGCTAACACCCTCTCCAATTTTGCAGATTAGGCTTGAAAATGCCAAACTTTTCAAGATTTTGGGTAGAGTTGGCTCGGTTACCCTGATAATCCTCCAGTAAACGTCTATAATCTCATATGGCAAGGATGGTGTTTGACTAGCAAAATTATTTTAGGGTATGTTTATATGAGCTTTGCTCATGTAGTGACTAAATGTTTTGACCATTCTTCTTTGTAAAACAGCTCAAACTCAGTCAGATTAGAAGGAGAGCATTTGTGGGCTGCTTTTTCAGATCTTGCTACAGATTCTCAATAGGGTTTAGGTCTGAACTTTGACTGAGCCATACAAACACATACATTTTTTTGTTTTAAACCATTCCATTGCAGTCCTATTTATTTATGGTAGCTGTCCTGCTGGAATGTGAACCTCTATGCCAGCCTTTTGCAGATTCCAACAAGTTTTCTTCCAAGATTGCCTTGTATTTGGCACCATCCATCTTCCCATCAACTCTGGCCATCTTTCCTGTCCCTTCTGAGGGGAAGCACCCCCAGTGCTTGATGCTGCCACCACCATCCCTTGTGGGGATGGTGTGTTCAGTGTGATATGCTCTGACACACATAACATTTTGCATTTTGGCCAAAAAGTTAAATTGGTCTTGTCTGACCAAAGCACCTCCTTCCACATGCTTGCTGTGTCCCAAACAAGGCTTCTGGCAAACTGCAAACAGGACTTCTTATGGTTTTCTTTTAATAATGGCTTTCTTCTTGCCACTCTTCAATTAAGACCATATTTATATACTAATAGTTGTCCTCTGTTATCTCTGATCAGTGCCCTCCTTGTTCAGCCTGTAAGTTTAGGTGGATGGCCTTGTCTTAGTAGGTTTACAGTTGTGTCATACTCTTTCTATTTCTGGATGATGGATTGAACAGTGCTCTGTGTAATATTCTTGTTTCTGTCTTGGTTTCTGTTTATTATTTGATCAGTTAGTTCACTCTCTGTCTCAGGTTTTATTTCTTGTCTAGGTCTTGATTTAGATTATTTCATAGCTTCTGCACAGTTTTAGTTTATTTTGTCATTTGCATTAGTTTCTGGTTTTTATTACGTGCTTGTGTTTTGCTCTGTCTTAACTTTTGTTTTCTTTCTTGAATTAGTTTGTATTTTGTCTAGTTCAGTTCTGTCCTGTTTCCTGCCACTTGTCCTGTCAGTCCTTCAGTCACTTCACTTCCCCTGATTACCTCCACCTGTCCGAGTTAATTAGAGTCACTTGTTTTCACCTGTCCACCCATAGACATTATATATGTAGACGTGTCATTGGGCGGGTTCTGCCTATGCTGCGATGCGTCAGAGCTTCCGCCATCTTAAATGTGGCAAATCTGCAGTTACTCAGTCACTTAAACAGTATCAGAGGGACTTTAATCTCTGAATATACTTTGTATTTGTAGTATTTTTGTTTTTGTAATATTACAAGTTTATTTTCGTATCCCTTTAGCTTCATTCTCCTGAATTTATTATCCTAAAGAATAAAAATATTTAAAATAATCTAACCTGGCCGTATTACTCCAGGAGTGAAATAATTCTGCAAACTGTGACTATTCTGGAAATGTTCCCTCTTAATTCTCATAATATGGCGTTTTTCTCATAACATTATCACTTTTGTGTTTGTTTGTTTGTTTGTTTTTACTTCATTGACCTAGGACTTTTTTTTCTCATATTATTATTTTTACTTCTTTAATACTCCCCCAAAAAGTCTGTTCCTAAAGGTTCACATGTGACACAGTTTTATGAAAAAATGAAGACCACAATGTTAAGATTTAACTAATTGAACCTTATATTCATAACACATACACACACACACATATATATATATATATATATATATATATATATATATATATATATATATATATATATATATACATATATTAGGGCTGGGCAATGATTAAAATATTTAATCGCGATTAATCGCATAATTTGCCCGATTAATCATGATTAATCGCATTGTATTTACAAACTCCAAGAATGAATTCAAAAGTAGTGTAAAGAACACTTTTATTTTAATGTTCTGCTGCCATATGAACAAAAGTGTTGTAACATTTGTAGCACTTATCAGTAACACATATTTAGTGTAAAGCTCAACTTAAACATGTAAAACAAAACATAGCAATAATAATAAATTAAAGCTTATTGCCACTGACAGGGAATTCTCTTTATGGGGAAAAAATCTACCAAAAACAGGCAACTTCTGAGGTAACAGCAGGGAGCAGCATTACCATTTTATGTTCAATACCAAAGTTTAACTTGGCAGTGGTTACAACTAACTTGTTTCTGTCATATTCGTTGCTGGAAGAACTTTAAACTGAAATGCTTGCTAACTCGATATGCTTCCATGTTTATTTGACGTTAACACGCGTTTTTTTGTTGTTGCTTTCTCGCGTGCATATAGTAGGGTGACCAAACGTCCGTATTTCCCGGGACATGTCCGTATTTCACGTCCTGTCCCGGGCGTCCCGGGTTTTTTTTAGAAAGTGAGGAAATGTCCTGTTTTTTAAATTACCTTCATTGGACCATTAAATTGACAGGCACTAGGGCACTGCGCACAGCGCTGCGTGTGACGTAATCCCTGAGCCGCGTCAGTGCGGGCAGCCCTGTTCTTAATCAGAAGATAGATAGCGTGGCTGTCAGTACGCCAACAACATGCCGAAGCGCAAATGTATGTTTACCGACGATTTATAAAAGAGTTTCCCCGCTTTCAGACCGGGTCGAGACAAATGGGAGGCCTTTATTGTGCTATTCATTCATTACAGGAATTGTTAAGCATTTTTTAATAAATAAATTTTGAATAAAATTATCATTTGTTATTGGAGTTATTGCTGTTGACTTTTACTGAAAAGCATTTTTAATAAACCAACTGTAAATATCATGTTATTGTAGGATTACGTAGGCCTGTGTTAAGTGAGTGCATGCCACAGACATCTCTTTGAATCCGAGGCTGGGCTGACAGCGAGGTTATTGGTGCATTATCGACACCTACTGTTCTGATTCAAACCCCTACACCGCAGCAACAGACCTTCACAAAATAAAATAAAAGCATGTGAGCAACATGCGTTAACGCGTGTTAAAGTAAATATCGCCGTTAATAGTCTAATGAATTAACGCGTTAACTTGCCCAGCCCTATATATATATATATATATATATATATATATATATATATATATATAGATATATATAGATATATATATATAGAGAGAGAGAAGGCAGATACAAGTAGTGAAATCAGTCAGAATACATTTCCATGCAGCACAAGAATGAGGCATATTTTCTGATTCACGTTCACAATAACAGAACTCAACTTTTTTTCTGCCACATACAATATGCCGGTGACATTGACGTGCGAACCTGCGCCCTATGACGCGTATACGTATATGATGTCTGTGTGTCCACCTGTCTATTTAAACCCTCCTCAGTTTTCTATTTGTTGCCGGAACTTCACACTTGTTTAATTGGTAAGAGAGCCCTCCACATTTTAATATATACGATTACCTGACCTGTCCTCTGTTTTTTGAGTCTGCCCCAGTTTTTGTTGTCACCTGATGTCTGCTCTGTACTTCATTGTGGATTGTTTTCTGTCTGCCTGGCTCATCCATCTCTTCAATAAATCCTTTCATTAAATCCATTTATCTCTTCAATAAATCCTTTCAAGTATTCTGGCTGAATACCGGGTTCATCTCCTCATAAATCATTACATTCTGTGGAAAGTTCAAAGCTTGGGAAATCTTTTTATAGCCTATGCCTGCTTTATACTCCGGCACAACGTTATCCCTGACCTGTCTGGTGTGTTCCTTGGACTTCCTGATGCTGTTTACAACCAACTTCTGAAGGCAATTGGTTGCACTCATAGAAAAGGGGGCTGAATACTTTTGCACACCACATTTTAATAATATTTTAAATAATGTATAATTTTTTTTCTACTTCACAATTGTATACCACTTTGTGTTGGTCTTTCACATACGATTCCAGTAAAATATGTTTTTAATTGGGACAAAAGTTTAAGAGGTATAAATACCTTTTAAAGCCACTGTATTTTTGCTTTGGTCAGTTGACTACTTTGCCTTGACAACTAAAACAGGCCTACATTAAAAATGATTCTTTAAGATATGGTTGCAAATTCACCATTTTAACTTACTGTATTTACTCAGTAATGTATGTGGTCACTGGTCACCTGCAGGTACATCTTAAACAAGTATAATATCATAAAAACATAATTTTTTGGCAGTCATTCATCATCAGAAAGTAAAACTCGTTTTATATAAATTCATCAAGATAAGAAATACCTTTATTGCTCAACAATATAGAAACTCAGACACAACAGTGGAAAAAACACATAGGCAGAGTTACACATCGTTCGCTGCTGCTGCCCCCACCCTTTGGAACTCACTGCCCCAAAACATCATGAACTTAGACTCATTACAGAACTTTAAATTGCATCTCAAAACTCACCTATTTAAACTTCTCCGTAGTATGTGTTTTTTTAAATTGTTTCATAAAGTGTCTTTGAGTGTCCAAAAAAGCATGATATAAGTTTGATTTATTATTATTAATTATTATTATTAATATTAAGAAACAAGCTTATATAATCTATGGTTAGTTGTAAAGCAACAGAAAATGAATTTATCTAAATGGCAAAAATAAAATAAAACCCGAGTAAATTTTACACAATTACTAATAGTATGGCAGATAAAAATTAAACATTCAAGTTATACAGTGGAAAACAGCAGCTGATTTACACATGTGACAAAATATATAATATGCATGACTGCACAAGCAACATCTTGCAGCAGCTAAAGTGTGTGCAAGTGTATCTTAGAATCTGAGAAAGTAATTATCAGATAAGAAATGCAATATTCCATTAAACAAAAAAAGCAGCTGATTCACACAACGGTGTGAGAAAAATATGAAATATGCATGACTGTATAAGCAACACCCAGAGTAGCAAATAAAAGTGTGCAAATATATATCAGCATCTGGGAGACAATGTAAATAATTCCCGCTAAGCTCAAGAACCTGTGCAACCATAAGCATGCTTGTGAACACTTATTGAGTCTGTTGTGTGCCGCAGAGATTATAAATTCTAGCAGCAGCTAGGATGAAGAACCTGTGCAAGCGTTCCTTTGAGCATCTAGGATGCGGCAGTCTGTCACTGAAAGAGCTCTCCAGCTTTCCAACAGCTCCATGCATGGGGTAGGAGACATTGTCCATCAATCAATGCCTTATGTCTCCCACCACCTTTACTGTGTCCAGGAGGCTTCCCAGGACAGAGATGTCCCTCCTAATGAGTTTATCCAGTTGTTTCTTCTCAGCTACAGATAAGCTGCTACTCCAAGAAACCACACCATAGAAAATGGCTGATGCCACCAGAGTCCAAGGTCTTCAGGAGCACCCCTTTATCTCCACTAGACCTCAGTTTCCTCAGCAGGTAGTGTCGGCGCTGACTCTGCCTGTAAAGAGTATCCGTGTTGTGACTGCAGTCCAGTTCATTGTTTGCGAATTGGACGAACAGCGTGGTAGATGGCAAACAGAGCGAAGCAAAACTGCGAATAGGCGCTGTGGATTCACATCTATGCAAAGTAAAATTTAGATTGAGTTCAACAATCTGAACTTTTCTGTAAATTCACGTCACATTAAGGGTCCTCCGATTTCAATTGTTTCATATTTAGACTGTAGAATTAGGCCATATTTCTATTAAGCAATGATGGATTTACTGACCAAAGACACCTGTAGTTTGTGTCCCAGAGGCTGATCCGTCCCCCCACGCGGGGCACCAGCTCCTCAAACTGAGTCCTGGAAAGACAGAAGCACTGCTGGAAGCGGCTGTCATCCAGATGCGGCTACAGGTCATACTTGTCGATCTAGGTGAGTCTCTGGAGGATGTAGTGGACCCCAAGGGCGTTGACAACATTGTTCGTCTTTCCACATCACATACAGCACCGTGACTTGCTTGATAAAATCCATGTCTGCCATGGTGAGTTAGACAATAGAAACCGACAAGAGGAGGCAAGGGGACTGTCTGGATGCATGAACGGATCCTGGACGGATCCAGTTTGGATTGCAGCACAGCACATTTTGCAATACAAGTTTCCTGCATGTTAATTTACATCAATTATGTGGGTCGGCCTCTAGTGAAGTCTACCAACAGGTTCTTTGTTTTCCTTGTATTTATCCTGAGATGGTTATGCTTACACCGGTCTACAAAGCTACACATTTACAGTTCTGGTTGGGGGGTGCTGACTCAGCATATTCACCCATCTCATATTGCCTACAGCCTTAGTGTTCTGTTTGAGACCTGAACTTGTTTCCAAACATCACTGATGTTACTGTCTCTCTGTTGTGCCTCCATTTTTTTCCCTGTAGTTGTTTTTTCCTTCACTGATATTCTTTCTCAGTTCTTTTTGTACAATTTTTAGATACTCTCTTTCCCGACCTGAAAGCCCTCCTCTTCTCTTTTTGGGAAGCTCTTTTGTCATTGTTTGTTTAAGGCTTGTTGTTGGAGAATCATCTAACTTTACTAACGGGCACAGTAGAGCCCATACAGAAGTTGGTATAGTCCATGATGCATTCTATTATTCTGTTAATGTCCTTTCCCAGAGTTCATCCCACATAGTGGAGGTGAAACAGTCTCTCAGGGTTTCTTCGGTCTCCTCAGACAATTTCCTGACTGTGCAAAGTTACTGGTTCTCTGTGTACAAGGGGTTTACAAACAGGCTGGAGGTAAACCAAGTCATGATCTCACCCCCGAGGAGGAAGGCGTCTTTGTAATTTACATACAGTAAGTCCACTATTGTATCATTTCTAGTGCTGCAGGTAACATACTGTTTACAGGTGGGGAGGGTAAAGGACAAGGATGTATGATTAAAGTCCCCTGAGAGCAGAAAATGAGCCTGGGGTGTTTTGCATGCATTCTGCTCACAATAGTGTGGATGAGGCCACAGGCTGCTTTGGTGTTTGTAGACGGGGGCACATACACTGCTATCCCATTAACATTTGAGAACTCTCTAGGTACCGTTTAAAGCTTCAGTGCAAAGCATCTCTAATTTTAACATGTCCAGGGCTGTACCATCTGTTGTCCAGAGCTATACCATCTGTTATTAACAAACACAAGCAACAACCCCTCCCTTCCTCTGAGCACAAGGAGAGACACATTATTTCAAGCCTTTATTTCTTGTAAATTTGATGATTATACCTTACAGATAATGAAAACCAAAATTTGATGTCTCAAAAAGCTAGAATTTTTACAGAAGATTAATAAAAATTATATTTAAAAAGGTAAGGCTTGAGTGGCCTTAAACCAGCTTTTAATACCAAGTCTTCACAGCAGGAGGAACCATGAAAATGTGGCCTAAATGTCCTGGTAGATGGCTCTGTACACTATGGACTATAGAAAACCCAGTTGACCAGAACCAGCAGTTGATATTTTACCCCAAATCATCTGACTCTTGAGACCTCACACTGAACTCCAAGCAACATGGATTCTGTCTCTCTACTCTTTCTTCAGACTCTGGGACCTTGATTTCCAACTGAGATGTAAGCTTTACTGTCATCTGAAAAGAAGACTTTAGACTACTGAACAACTGCCTAGTTTCTTTCAGAACAACCATCAGGGGTGTATCCATTCTCAAAAGTAAGGGGGGCATATTTTTTTCCAGAGGTCTATTGAGTGATTTATCATATCTGGGGTTATTGCTTGTACAATCATACATATTGCATAGTTTTTTCTCACATTTTTCTGATTACCCCGTACGTTCCTAACAGAGCACTTCACCCTCAGGCTGCAGGTCTGCTGGTGGTTCCTAGAGTTTCTAAATGTAGAATGGGAGGCAGATCCTTTAGTTATCAGGCTCCTCTCCTGTGGAACCAACTCCCAGTTTTGGTCCGTGAGGCAGACACCCTGTCTGTTTTTAAGAATAATCTTAAAACTTTCCTTTTTGACAAAGCTTATAGTTAGAGTGGCTCATGTTACCCTGAGTTACCTCTATAGTTATGCTGCTATAGGCTTAGGCTACTGGAGGACATCAGGGCCCATTCTTTTCACTCTACTGATTTCTACTGTTCTCCAGTCTACTGTTCTCCAGTTTTGCATTACATTACATTGAAATGACTGTCGTCATTTCAGCTTTTAACTTTTTGCTCTCTTTTTCTTCATAGCAGGTACACCTGGTCTGACGTTCTGTTAACTGTGACATTATCCAGGGAAGACAGATCACCCGCTATTATCATCTAATGTAGAACAGATTACTGGATCAGTGTGTGCTTCTGTGCTTTTTTTGTCTGTCATGTTGTGTCTCTGCTCTGTCTTCTGTGACCCCCAGTCGGTCGAGGCAGATGATCGTTCATACTGAGCCCGGTTCTGATGGAGGTTTTCCTTCCCGTTAATGGGGAGTTTTTCTTTCCGCTGTCGCTCCATGCTTGCTCAGTATGAGGGATTGCTGCAAAGCCATGGACAATGTAGACGACTCTCCCTGTAGCTCTACGCTTCTCCAGGAGTAAATGCTGCTTGTCGGGAGTTTGAAGCAATCAACTGGTTCCCTTATATAGGAAATTTTTTACCAATCTGTATAATATGATTGAATTTGACTTTGTAAAGTGCCTCAAGATGACAAGTTTCATGAACTGGCGCTATATAAATAAAATTTAATTGAATTGTTCTGAAAATCAGCTACTGCCTTCCTCTTTTTAACTTGAAAATTGAGTTATGAATACTGAGTTATCAATACTTTGCTTTTCCTTTTGATAAGTTCATTTTATTTTGCTTTAGAAGTTATCTAACTTTTGCCACTGTTATACCCAAATTTTCCCAATCTTGGGATAATAAAGGTATTTCTATTCTACTATATTCTATTCTGTTTAACAGCATTACTTAAGGTAGATGGTTTGTTACTGCATGCCAATAACGGATTAAACGGTTGTAATGGCTGAAAAAGATGTGTGGAACAGAGGGCACAGATAAGTGTGGGGGACATGTCCCAGGTGGACCCCTCATCCATTATGCCAATACTTCAAATAAGGAATGCAACATTTGTAGCCCCTATGTAGGATTCGCCTGTGCATGGTGCTCTTGATGCATTGATGCCAGTCTCAATCTGCTACTTATGAAGCTCCCCCTAATTCTTAAAAAGATATTGACAATCCTCTCATCCCTTTTTTTGAAATAACTTTTCCAACCACACCTCTTCCTTCCACTCAACTTTCTATGAATATGCTAGGATCTGGAACCCGGAACTACCAGCTTCTTAAGCAAGGACCTTCTGTAGCCTAGCCTCTATGTGGTCTGTGACAATGAATGTCTTCTGGACATCTGTCAAGAAGACAAGTATTCCCCCATGATTGTTTTGCCTATTGACCCATCATGAGAACCATTTAGAGAGTCAGAAAACCTATGCAAGTGTTTTGAGTTGATTACACCACGAGATTCCAATATAACCTTTTCACAACATTCTAATGTTCTGAGACACTACGTTTTTGGTTTTCATTGTGTGCAAGCCCTAATCATTAAAATAACAAGAAATAAAAGCTTGAAATATTTCACTTGCATAATTATTCTATGTATCATCACTTACTTTCTGAAAGTAGTGAGAAAAAACTTTCACAATATTCTAATTTTGTAGATGTACCTGTTTTACATGTTATTGTAAGAGGATAAAGTAAACTTAAATAAACAAGATAAACTGAATTTAGAAAAGCACAGTGAAATTGTAATCAGTACTTTGCTGAAAAATTATTTGAAGCATAAAAAAAGACTCGGTAACTGTGAATGCAGAATCTCTCTGAGCATTTAGATCTGGAACATAAATACTAACAATGGCCTGCTAGACTTGAAAGCTGCAGTAGGTAACTTTTGTAAAACTTTTTTTTTTTTTTTATATTTGTTCAAGCTTACACTATGTCCTGATATTGAAATATTAGACAGATAATCTGTGAAAAAAAACTCAACCTTCTCTGGCTTCTCTCAGTGGTCCTTTTGTGATTTGGAGAAATACACCACTCTTAGTCAGAAACAACCAATCAGAGCTAGGAGGAATGTCTGGCTCTCATTGGTTGTTAGCAATGTCCATCACTCTTGTGTCTGCTCACACCCCCTCCCCCGCACAGTGTTTATGTCATTCAAGCTCAGGATTACCGGTAGGCTACAGCTTTATTAGAAATGGTGGAGGAAAACTGCCAATTTCTGTAGTTGCACCTGCTCAACAAAGACAGGTAAACATTGGAGAAGCATGGCAGGCTCCTCTGTGGTGGAGGAACTGTGGAGGGAGGAATGTGGCGCAGTGGAGAGCAAGGGAAGGAACCTGGTTGGTGCGCATGTTCAAATTTTCTAAGTCCACAGTTTTTTCAAAACTCCCTTCTGCAACTTTAAACGGTTAGAAACATTTATCAATCTTCTATGACACTGCAAATGGTAATTTAACCCTAAACACAACACAAAACTAAAATATATCAGATTAGGATGTTTTTATCAAATGAGCTAAGTAATATAGTCCCAAAAACATTTCACTAAAGGTTTGTACAGCTCTACTAAATACATTCATATTTCTCTTTTCTGATTAGATTTTATGAAAATGTCAAATGCAGATTTGACATTAATTTATGCCAGTCAAAGTTACAGAACTGAATAGATTTTCATTTGGTAAGTGGTCTTATAGATTCATCTTAAAAAATATTTTTATTATTTGTATTATATTTTAAATATATTTAATTAATATTTCATAATAATATTTATATCTGCGTGTTCTCCCTGTGCATGCGTGGGTTCTCTCCGGGTACTCCGGCTTCCTCCCACAGACCAAAAACATGACTGTTAGGTTAATTGGCTTCTCCAAATTGTCCTTAGGTGTGAATGGTTGTTTGTCCTGTTTGTCTCTCTGTGTTGCCCTGCGACAGACTGGCGACCTGCCCAGGGTGTACACCGCCTCTCGCCCAGTGAACGCTGGAGATAGGCACCAGCAACCCCCGCGACCCCATCAGGGATTAAGCGGTTTGGAAAATGGATGGATGGATGGATGGAACATACTGGTTTGAGGTGTAGCAATTTTTTTGTCAAAGGCCAAATGTATTCATATTTGAGAGGCATAGAATCTAAAAAGCATTAAACTAATAAAAATTCTAATCAGTTTTTCCATTGTTTTTGAAAGAACATACATTTTTACAAAACACTTGCAGCCAGACAAAACAACCCTGGGAAGCACCTCCTGCCGATATAATGAACCAGTAAACACACACACACACACTTCTATCTATCTATCTATCTATCTATCTATCTATCTATCTATCTATCTATCTATCTATCTATCTATCTATCTATCTATCTATCTATCTATCTATCTATATTTCCAATGGGAAAATATTATAATTAAATGCGTGTTTGGTTACTTGTTGTAGAACAGTACTGAGCAAGACCCTTAACCCCCGATTGCTCCCCAAGCGCCGCACAGTTGCAGCCCACTGCTCCCCAAAGGGATGGGTTAAGATGCTGAAGTGAATTTCTCCATTGTGAGATCAATAAAGTTCAATTATTATTATTATTATTATTAAAAACATGTTCCCTAGGGAAGGAACAATGCAGGGCTGAAGCGTGAGGACATGACATCACGCTAGAGTTAAGACAGATAAACCTGGTGGACTCACCAGCCAGACCGTCAAGTTTACTGATGTTGTTGATGGATTATGTGAGCATAATGTTTCTTTGGTAAGGCCCTGTGTTTTAAACTGGTTTTGACTGCTTGTACCTACAAATGTTTTCTGATCTCTAATTTTTGTCTATCACAGATAGGTAAATAAATGTTATCTTCAAATGTTCTACTTGTATGTTTAATAGCAATAACTAGGTCCAGCACCTACTCATATTTCTGTTACTGACGTTAATGAATCACAGAATCCATATCAGTATTTTGACTTCTCAGTCAACTCCAATATTGGCATTATGTTGAAGTGAATTTTTACAGTAAAAAAAAACACAACAACAGACTTTTTCTTCAGAATCTATAGATAGATGTGGGATTGACACCTGGGTATTATTCATTTGTAATTTCTCAGTATTATATTATATATCACTACATTTTTCTGAATCTCAAATTTTGTTACATGCATGTTTTTTTTTAACTTGCAGGCCTTTGTTTTATCAACCTGTATGAAAGAATATCAGGGTCACAGAAAAAACAATTATGTCAGAATTCTGAGATTAATGTCAGAATTCTGAAAAATGTCTGAATTCTGAGATTAAAGTCTGACTGTTTCTCAATATGTATTTACTTACCTGTACTTGTGTACTTGTAAAGTGTCATCAATGGTGGCCCAAGTACTGTTCCAATTCTAAATATGCATCAAGATATGTTTTCTTGCCCTTTTATAGAGGGTGCATCGATGTATCCTTCTGCAAGTTTGGCCCAGCAAGATATCCCTTAATGCATTTTGCCACCAACATCGGTAAATAGAGGTGAGTGTTTAAATTTTAGAATGTTTTCAAGAAATTAACTGGACATTAAAATGCTTATTTTGGCCTTATGTTAAAAACAGGGCAATGCAGTCCAACTACTCTGTCCTCCCGGCAGAGACAGATAGCTCTCCCTCTCAGGAGAGAGCAGTGTTAAGGAGGAAACACACCGGACGCGGTGCAAAGCGCAGCAAAGCAGCTTATGCGCGTCCTATGCTTAGGTTAGCTTTTCATTTTAATCAGTCAATAAATGTCTGTTCTGACTCTCTTCGAAGTCGGTCGTGTTTACAGCTCTCTCCAGAGCTCCTTATCTGCTTGCCCTAGCCCCCCTGTCTCTCCTGCTATTTGCTTCATGTCTTTGTGCAATTTCTTCACAGCAACCGAAAAGCTCGGAAACAGAAGCTAAGGAAATTATGGATCTCGTCAGCTGGTCTCTAAATTTTTTCTACTGGAAAGCAAACAAAAAACGGGGAGCATTCCTGTCCCAATGGAACCTTTTTTGCGGGATCGGTGGAATAGATGGTCCACGGTGTTCCTCTCAATGATTTCCGTAGAGGAAGCTGAAGACGTGTATATAGAGGAGTGGTGGCCTACTGGTTAGAGCAGCTCGCTTGCGCTCTGAGAAGGATGCAAGTACCCGGTTCGATCCCAACTGCCTGCGCCAATTCATGAAACATGTCATCTCGAGGCACTTTACAAAGTCAAATTCAATCATATTATACAGATTGGTAAAAAATTTCCTACATAAGGGAACCAGTTGATTGCTTCAAAGTCCCGACAAGCAGCATTCACTCCTGGAGAAGCGTAGAGCTACAGGGAGAGTCGTCTGCATTGTCCATGGCTTTGCAGCAATCCCTCATACTGAGCAAGCATGGAGCAACAGCGGAAAGAATGTGCTTAATATGTAATGTGCTTTATAATCCAATGCGTATTATATATGGACAAAGACACACATCGTTATTTCACGGTGCGCCTTAAAATCGGGTGTACTTTATAGCCGTTAGACTTTATAAGCATCACTTCTCCTAACAAAAGCAATAGATGTTCATGTCTGCTGTTTTTGCACAGTCTTTTTGAATATTGTAAACATTCTGTGTGTTTTATACATAAATATACACGTTTTGCACATTTCTTAAAACCCCCCTTCTCAGTTGCAGAGGTCTTTCTTTTTTTTTATCATGCCATTTCTAACAACCGTACAGTCTTTTTCTTATGTTGCAAATGTTCCCTTCTTATTTTTTTGTTTTTATACTTTTTACCTTTGTGTGTATCTGCAGGCTGCCTGAGGCGACAGTGGTTCATTGACTACTCATCTTAAAATCGGAAGGTTGTGGGCTCAATTCCAGCTTCCCTCTGTCACAAGTTGATGTTCTCCTGGGCAAGGCCCTAAACCCCAAATTGAATGCCAAAAAGTGTATTGGTGAATGGGTTGGTGACCATGCAGTTGGGCTAAGTCTAACCACTTTGAGTGGTCAGTATGACCAGAAAAGAGTTTTATAAATTCAGTCCATTTTCAATTCCATTTGCATTTCACTTTGCTGCTGGGACATGTGAATTTCTCCTCTGAGGGGAAAAAGGATAATTATTTATATTTTGTTTTATAATATTTTAAAATTGTTATTGTCTTCTGCAGCCAACTATGTAGGAGGAGCGACCACAGTTCCAGGTTTGGATCCAGTTTTCCAACATTTCCCTGTGATCCTTTTCACTCTTGTTTCCTGCCTTATCTTCTCCACTGTCTTGTGATCATGTTTGACATTTTAAAATAATATTAATATTTGCTTATGAGATCTAGAATTGTGCCACTCAGGGTGGTAGTAACTCTGTAACATTCAGATTTTGTAAAAAAAATTAATTCCTGCTTTTATTAGAAAAATTGCTTTTTTTGTCTTGTATTAGATGCTGTGCGGCTGGATTGATTTTTCCTAATATTTTTCTATATTTTGCTCTTTGGTTATGATGTGTAACCATAACAATAGGGCGGTTTACAACAGGGAGCAGCTGTTAACATTGCAAAAGTGGAAATATTACGACAACTGAAACCAGAAATCCCACAGGAGTTGAAAAGGAGGCATTGTGGTTGCAGAGCAGGAGCAAAGAGGAGAGAGAGAGGGAGGAAGTTCAAACCACCTGTGTCATCCATAATCATGGGCAATATGAGATCTTTAGCAAACATGTTGAATTTACTTCAAAGACTCAGCAAGAGTATCGGGAATGCAATAATACGTGTTTTAATAATACATGGCTGCAGGATAATATTCCCAACCCCAACGTCTCTCTGCTGGGCTTCCTGACTGTACGAGATTTAAAGAGCAGCAGGAAAAGGAAAGGAGGTGGATTGGCAGTCAACAACAGATGGTGTCACCTAGAACACGTTACTGTGAAGTGTCGTCTCTGCAGTCCAGACATTAAAATATTGGCAGTTAGTTTTTGTCCATATTATTTGCCAAGTGTTGTTTTTGGTGGTTGTTTACAACCCATCCTTAGCTGTTGCGACAATGTATGTAATGTCATCAGTTTCATTGTTGCCAGGATACAGACACAACACCCTGATTGTTTTGTGGCAATATCTGGTGATTTTCATCACGCCTCACTCTCTGCTACACCGACAACATTTCAACAACTTGTCAGCTTCCCTACCAGAGAAAGCAAGACATTGGATTTGTTTTACACAAACATCAAGGATTCACATATTTCAAAATCAAGACCTCCTCTGTGTAAATCAGATCAATTCGGTGTACTTGCCAGCAGGCCGACCATCTGATTGTTTTTGATTATTTTAATAAATGCATTTTTTACTAAAAACGTTTTGTTTCTGTCTGTTTATACTGTAGATATCTGATGAGTTTACATGATGATAATAAGAAATGAAAAATAAGTATGTTAATCAGTTTTTAGTAGTTATTGGAAGTGAATAGGAAAAGTTTGACCAATCTGTATAATATGATTGATTTGACTTTGTAAAGTACCCCGAGATGACATGATTCATGAATTGGCGCTATATAAATAAAATTGAATTTAATTCAATTGAATTCAATTGTGCAGTTGTAAAGTAACAAGTCTGTGCCAGATGCAGGTTGGTAAGAAATAAAAGTAAAAACTCTTTAAGCACCTCCTGCTCATGGATCCAGTGCAAACCTAAGGAATAATGGAAGGAATTAATATATAAACCTACAGCTGGTCATCGTCTATCATTATCCAATTGAGACAAAAAATTATTTATAAGCAAAGGTTATCAATTTTTTGTAGACAATCATGCATCACTGTTAACAGTAGTCTGAAAATGTCATAAGGTGGTAAACCAATATGATTTATATAGTGAAGCTTTTTTAAAAACAAAGTTTAGCTCATTATTTTAAAAAGTTTCAAATTGGTAATGACACTTCTTTTTAATTATGTATATTTGATATTTGTCAAATTTAGATTTTTTCCTTATTTTATTAGCCATTATGAATGTGAAATATTCTCATAAACTGAGCTAAGCCATTGAGTTATCTTTGTGAGCCACCCAACAACAACCGTTTCCTATCAGATGTTGCCGTAACCTGATCAAGTATACACCATTCCATTTGTCGTCTTTGTATTTTCATACGTTCTTGCGTACTTATTAAGTACACAAGAACGCTCTTACGTACTTGGGTATTGAGAAATAGGCATCGTTTTTAAAATTAAAGTCAGAAATCTGAGGAAAAAACTGAATTATGAACTATTATTTTCAGTGGCCCCAATACTCTTCCATAATACTTGTAAGTGTGGATAGCTTAATGAAAAGCTAAATATCACAGCCTTCTTTCACTGCATTCATCACCTTTAAAGCAGCAGATAACAGTCAAATTGATTACAGTACAGCAGAGTGGAAGGCTGCATGTTGACAGGGCAAAAGTGAACAGAAATAGCTGAGGGTGGGAAATTTTGGAGGTGGCTGTTGAAGACATGTCATGCTGTGGAGCAAGCCTTGGACAGATGTACATTTCATCCAACTATGTATTAATCCAAGTACTTCAAACGTTACATTTAACTGATGAACTATTACCATGCCTTTGCAGTTTTAAGTAAACTTTAAATATTCAAACAAATTAATCAACTAGTAAAAAAAACCCCAAAAAAACTAATTGAGATGTTTTAGATATTAGATTCAAATAAAGGCAAATAATTTCTGAAGTTTTCTTGAGGTCATTTGAGATGGTGGTTAAAGTCTAGCTTGGATCCATGGTGACAGCAGAATTCCTCACGTTTCTTATCTCGTTGTCGCCATTGGGCCTAAGTGGATAAATGCAAAGAAACCAATCCTTATCTCACGATTTATAATATAGCATAGTTATTACTGTGTGAAGTTCCATCTATTTTCAAATAAATAACCCTATTCAAAGTCTATACTTCTAATAAAAGTATAACTACCACATGCCAACTACCACTTGTATTTGCCATGAGACTGCCAATCATGGCAAAAGTGGTTAAGGTCAGAAATTCTGCTTTCATTGCATGAAATTCTTGAGAGGATTTTTTTAATATATTCTTTACCTTTTCCAGCTGTGCATTCTGTTTGGACTTGTACAGGAATTCTCCTACAGCCACAAACACGGAGAGAACAAGTCCAGCAGCCAGGACAATGAAGATCCCTCCGATGTTCTGCACACCAAGGGCGTTGGCCTCCTTACTCTCCTCCTCAGGACAGCCGTTTCCTCTCCACCATTTTTCTTTCATCATGTGAAGCTTGCCTTCCTCCTGAAGCTGCAGAATGGCAATAGTGATCTTATCTCTGTACGGAGAGCCTGGAGAACCAAAACATATGAGAATAACATTAACAGACAATGTAACTGTCTTTTGCCCATTACCATTAGTGCAGGATCCAGTACGTCACTAGTATCAGTGTGAATCAGTATCAGGAGCCCAAAGTACACAGTAATGCATCTTTTTTTGCAATTTAGGATCCTTTGCTGGTCTGGTGGCCCCAAAATAACTTTTATTGACTGATAACATGTTGCTTAATGCACACATACATGGAGGATCGTGAACCATCTCCTGCCTGTCCACCCACCTACATTCACCATCGACAACAGCTAGCCATGCAGCATTTCAAAAACCACCGCTCACACTGCCAACTGCAGCCCTGTGTTTTGACTCACAACCTCCCTGGACTCACCACTGAACCAACACCATAAGCCACCCGCTGAACAGTTAAAATCACCAATCTGCTTGCTGTTGGTGTTATATCTTGTTTACTTTCTGTTTGCAGTTTGTGACCAGGTGTCTCATTTATAAAACTTTGCATATAATCTATACAAAAAATGTATGGCAAGAAAAAGAAAATGGCATACGGCAAAAAAAATATAAAAAAAATCTGATCAGAAAACCATGCGCAAGCGCACCAACACACAATTTTTCCTTTTATAAATCACAGCTGTACTATAATGTTTGCGTACCAGGTTCCACCTCATGTTCTTCCCTCTACATTCCCAGATTCTACCATAAATGGTCAATGAACCATGGATCTTAATGTGTACTGAAAATGGGTTAACTTATTTTGTTTTGTTTTTCATGGTGAAATGGCAACCGTGGAAAAAAAGCAAAAGCTTTGTAAAAACTTCTCAAAGTAGTTTATTAAATGTGTAAATCAGTGGTAAACGCATAGATGTTAACATTTAAAATAACTTGTTAAAGTAAACTTGATTGCTGTTTTTAAATGCCGGATGACAACCTCACACCATGCTCCATGTTGAAACTTCTCTGAGTCTTTGGCTCTATCCAACTATGGCTCCATCCCTTAATTATAACTTCTAGGACCTGCTCCTGTTCCTTGACCTTTCATGGGGTCAACAGTAAGAACTCTATTGTGGGTAGGAAAGGAGCGTTGGATTGCTGTGCCGATTTTGGACAGCCTTTAACTCATACGTCATTACACGATGGAAAGGCACATTGATGATTATAGTCAAATCTGGGTCTACAGCCTTCCGAAAATGCAACAGTAAGCCCTCCCCCACCAGTAAACCCTCCCCCACCAAAAAACCACCAGCAAAAAGCGGTTTGGGAAGCTCATGGGACGCTCGGCTAAGTTCTGCATAGGTGTGAGCTTTACCTTCTGCGCTCCGGGGTTTGGATCCAGAACTTAAAGCGTTGTAGCCACTGTCCCCTGAATGAATGGCACTGGAGTTTTAGATGATTATGAAAAACTCATTCTATTAACAAAGTCTGATTTGGAGTGAAATTGAACGTCTGAAAATTGTAGTTTTGCTGCAATTCAACACTTGACCATCTGTGTCGGCAATTTC
Source organism: Fundulus heteroclitus (assembly GCF_011125445.2). Taxonomy (NCBI): domain Eukaryota; kingdom Metazoa; phylum Chordata; class Actinopteri; order Cyprinodontiformes; family Fundulidae; genus Fundulus; species Fundulus heteroclitus. The sequence goes on from NC_046363.1 coordinate 1,113,422, forward strand.
CCACCTCCAAAATGAGTGTACTCATGTGTCAGTTGCCATGAGGACGGCACATCTTCCTGTCAAAATTTTTTTTAGATCCCAAACTTTGCATGGAAAGTGATGCACGCAAGTTTCCGGCCCTGTTTTGTGTGTACACAAGCTTTATAAAGGAAGCCTTGCCACGCTCCCCAGTTCCCATACTCCACTTCCTTCAATAAACTCTCTTAATCTCATATCTGCCTCTGTGTTTGTTTTCTGGTTTAGTCTATGGAAAAACAAAATCCTTTGACCAACATAGATCTGGGACACAAATAAATTGCAGTTTCCCACCAGGTTTTTCTCCTCGGACTACACAAGGCCTTTTTTACAGTCCATGAATCAACAAACATCCCAATATATGAAAACTTTCACAAACCTAAGAACCCAAGTCATACAAATCTAAGTCTAACATCCCGGTCTGTCAACTAATCCTACTTTGTCTGTTTCTCCTGTAGCTGCTACTGCGCTGGCACCCTTGTTGCTCAAGGAGTTTTCACCTACTCCAGAGGCATATTCAGGTGAGTTAGAAAAAATATGGGGGCTTTCTCCTCCTCTGGTCTTTCTGCGGGCTTCTCACTCCTTTGTTAGTGACTCTAGTAAAATATCTTTCATCATGGGATTACTTGGAGGACAAGCCTTGTGTTGGGCTGTGTCTATTATTGATGAGACAACTATTGACATGTACATGTTTTCCCAGTTCTTAGAACTCTTTAAGGGAACTTTCACACAAGTTGTGTGAAAGTTGTGTATTGAATACACATGGTTTAAGTCAGTCTGGCTGGCCCAGCCATGGTGTCCGCACTCCTCTCCTTCAGGAGACCGATCTGTCAAACCTCTCAAATTTGCTGATAAAGCAATGTTGATCAGCCTCATCCAGGAGACTGATGAGTCAGCTTACATATGGGAGGTTGATCAGCTAGCTCGCTGGTGCAGTCAGAACTACCTGGAGCTTAACACGCTGAAAAATGTGGAGATCATCGTGGGCTTTAGGAGAAAATTATCAAAAAATCTCAGATGATGTGCTTCTTGCACCAGCTCACGAAGCTCAATCTGCCTAAGGAGCTGCTGATCCTCTCCTACACACCCATAATCCAGTCTGTTCTCTGCTAATCCATCAGTCTTTTTTGGATCTGACACCAGACAGGGCAAGACTGCAACGGACAGTCAGGACTGCAGAAAAGATCATATGTATCAACCAATTCTCCATTCAGGACTTGTACGTTTCCAAAATCAAGAAATGGACAAGAAACATTACTGCAGATCTATCTCACCCCAGTCACAAGATGTTCCAACTTCTCCCCTCTGTAAGACACTACAGAGCATTGTACACCAAAACCAACAGACTAAGTAACAATTTCTTCCCACAAGCCATCATTCTGAACAGCTAACTGATGAAAAATAACAAACTCCTATGCAATAACTCAGTAACTCTCTCTGTTCAGCCATTTTTTACTAGCTGAAATTTACCAGTTTTGTATCCTCTGCCTGCACCTAAGAAAGAAGAGAATAATGTCAACAGGGCCTTCAAGCACCTGAGTGGAAAGGAAGCATTGGGTCCTGACCATGATTCCTTAAAAATGTGCTGGCAAACTGAGGTCCACCTTCGCCAACATATGTAACAAATCTGTGTGAAGGTACAACACGCTTAAAATGCTCTACCATCTCTTAAATCTCTGTACTGATGTCTGTGGTGACAAAATTCCTACCTGGTGCTGAAACACCCGGAAGACATCACAGGCCCCTTGCTGGACCCCCTGAAGCTTGCTTAGCAGTCGTCAGAGGATGCAGTCAGCCTGGGTGTACACCTCATCATCCACCATTTTGACTGCCCAATGACATATGCCAGCATCCTGTCTGCAGACTTCAGCTTGGCCTTCAACACAATCAACCCTGACATTCCTCACCAGAAGCTCACTGAACTCACAGTGCTGCCCCTCACCCATCACCCTAATGCACTACTCCACCTGTGGGTATTTGGCGCCCTCTGCCGGCTCAAGTGCATGCCGCTTCCTTTTTTTTGTGCCCTGTCTGGCAGTGTAACATTAAGAATGTGGTCTTAATGCCAAAGAGAGCCCAACAGATTTTACTTTCACAAGCATTACTGCTTCCCTATAATGCTCCGGATGATTTATGTATGCATAAAGCTTTATTAAATTTTGTTCTGGGACTGTTTCATGTTCAATGGACACAAAAACAGAAAGGAGAAAAGAAGAGATTAAAGCCGCAAGCGGTGTCGATCGGCCCTCGCAGCCAAGCGCCGCTCTGGCCTATTGGCCACCTTGGGGGTTCGCGCACCGCCGGCTGCCAGCCACCGCAGAAGCTGTCACGCATTTTCCCCGCCTTTCCACCGGGCAATTCACACAAACGCATTGGGCAGTGCTCCCCCACGACTCACAAAAAATCTGGTGCAGATCGGTCGATGCAGCGAGGAGATACAGCCGATAAATAATGATAATGCATGGTTCTTTGTGTGAGTGAGAGTTCCTGTTTTTAGAGAAGATCTCTGCTGGTGAGCTCCTGCCAGCTCTGGGTTCGGCACACCTGGAGCAAATCCCCTGATCAGGCTGACTGGGGTTTAAAAGAGGCAGCAGGATCTTCACTCCTCGCCGGATGATTACAGATGATGGTATTTCCAGCCAACGCTAGTGAAGTTAATATAGTTGACAGTATTGTGCTTTGGTTTTTCTGCTCTAGCTCTCAAGGCTATTTTGTCCCTGTGTTTCCAGACCTTTTTTGATGATCCTTCACCATTGGCAATTTGGTTTGAAGACTTGTGTGCTGTCTGAAGATCCTCAGTCAACTAACTTGCCTGCTCGCTCTACAGTGTGTCGCTCTCACCTCAGGAAAACAACTTAACAGGAACTCCCTCTGGACTCTGAACCCTAACACCCTTCCCTGCCCTCACCTGCCTCTGAAGAGTAAGTCACTCCTCCTGTGATTTAGACTCCTGCCTTTCTGACCAACAAGTAACTCATCTCTCTTCCCTGTAGAGCACCTCACAGTGGACTCAGCTGCCAAGCTGACCTCAGTGGACTTTTGAACTAATTTTTGTTGTAATTAAACCTTTTTTCACTATTCTGTGTTCTGAGTGATTCTGCATGTGGGTCAGGAAACTGCCTCAAATCATGACAAGTTAATTGTTATTTAATGTGTTTAAGGGTTTCGTTTCTTGCATTAAGACAGCTTTTAAGAAAGTTTGACAATTAAATTGGTGGATACACACCCAAAAGTAATGTAAAAGTAACATTTTAGCAATTGGAATATCGCTAAAGTAACACTTTAGCAATATTGCACATGTGTATGTTGTTTACCAAGTTTCATAATTCCTAACAAAGCACTTCACTCTCAGACTGCAGGTCTGCTGGTGGTTCCTAAAGTCTCTAAAACCAGAATGGGAGGCAGATCCATTAGCTATCAGGCTCCTCTCCTGTGGAACCAACTCACAGTTCTTGTCCATGAGGCTGACACCCTGTCTACTTTTAAGACTAATCTTAAAACTTTCCTTTTTCCATCCATCCATCATCTTCCGCTTATCCGGGGTCGGGTCGCGGGGGTAGCAGCTTCAGTAGGGAGGCCCAGACGTCCCTCTCCCCAGTCACTTGGGACAGCTCCTCCGGGAGAATCCCAAGGCGTTCCCAGGCCAGCCGAGAAACATAGTCTCTTCAGTTTGTCCTTGGTCTTCCCCTGGGCCTCCTCCCGGTGGGACATGCCCGTAACCCCTCACCGGGGAGGCATCCATGAGGCAACCTGACCAGATGCCCAATCACAGCAGACGCCGCACCAATCCGCCTGTCGATCTTCCGCTCCATCTTCCCCTCATTCGTAAACAAGACCCCAAGATACTTGAACTTCTCCTCTAGAAGCTGGCTCTTGGGACTTTCCTTTTTGTCAAAGCTTATAGTTAGAGTGGCTCAGGGAAGAGCAGAGAGGAGCCCCAGGAAACCCCCAAAAGCCACAGTTCTGAAGGCCACGGGGCAGCCAGCTACACTGGAGCACATGCAGCGATGGGCCTAGGGACCTGAGGCCTAGGGGAGCCCCGCCCCACTGCGGGGCCCTGACAGACAGGCCCAGGCCCTGTAAGGCAGCTGCCAGAAGGGAGCCAGCACACACCGACGCACCCAGCCCCGGACACAGAGGATAGGCAATGCACCAGTGGGTCAAGGCACCAGCAAACGGAGGGGAGCAGGACAGGGGGGATTGGGTCCCCACCTAGTGGAGACCTGAGATGTCATAGAAGAGGGGGCAGTCCAAACCCAACCTGACATAAAGACAAACAGAAAACCATGTACACAGTCACATTCACACGTTTCCACCTTAGTGCCCTCACATGCATACACTTTTACCAACACAAACAAAATAACAAAAAGAAAGGGATGCAGCACACGCACTCGCACTCATCACAAACACATACTATACTCCCAGGTCGAGGCACCCCAGAGGGGTATCCAGACCCAGGAAGTGAACTCCATCATCAGGATGGGGGGTGGGGTGGGGGGGCAACCATTATACCCCTTCCCAGTCCATAATCTGGGCTGGTATTGGGATGGGAGGTTAGGACCAGACGACACACAGGCCTATCCACCCAAAGATAGGGCCAATATGAACCAAACAGGCCAACCAATCAGTGCCCGCCCCACAAACCCTGAAATGTTGCCTTCCCCACACCATGTCCTCCATAATCCTGGGTAGAGCATTAGAGTCAGTCCCTGCTGGCCCCCAGGACACAACGCCCAGCCCCGAGCCTGACGGGGCGGCCAGCTCTTCCTCCAGGCCCCAAACTCTGGATGCAACTCGGAGAATAGGAGTGTTAGAACGACCCTGCACTTTTCTCTGCCTACTCAAATGTCATGCTGTTGAATGTTGTTCTCAAGTGCATTTAAGATGGGAGGACCAAAAGGCGGAGAGCTTGGTGCAACCCATGCCCCTTACAGAATGCAGCCGGCATAAGCCCCCCCCCCCCCATCCCCCCAATACACCCCACCCAGAACCCTGTCTAAATATGAATGGGGCTGAGAAAGACACCAGGGAGCAGCCTACACAATCACCCAACCCCCCACCAGGTACCCTTACCCCTCCCCCAGTTCTTGTTCTACATATGTGTGTTGTGGGAATGTTATTAATGAAAGTGTCTAAGATGTACAATAATAAGTCACAAGAAAGTGGGGCTGGGAAATCCTTCCTGCTCCCCAGCAACGCCCCAACACCCATGGTCCTACATGTGTGGCAGAGTGATGGAGCAAGCAGAAGGAAGAGTCCAGGGATGGGGAGGAATGTCTGGGGCACAACATGCTGTCCTGATGTTGCCCTGAGCAGGTGTCCTGCCAGGACAACATCAGGGCAACAATACAATACAGCTCAGGGCAACAATACAATAATGTCTGAAAAGTGTTTTCTCTTAGACCCTTTCACAGTCTTCTGATATTGCCGCCAGTTCCCTTTTTCAATTTAGGTTTAGCTCTGTGACATTTCGGTCTTGCAGCACGAGTAGAGTCATTAATCCAGGGCTCAAATTTAGTTTTTATTAATCTAGTCTTCAGAGGAGCTACAGTTTCAATAGCTGTCTGGCAGGTGGTGTAAAACCAAGAGCTGAGCTCCTCTGTGCCATGGCCCATGGCATCCACATTAAAACAGATGTTAAAAGGGAAGTCCGGTCAACAAGAAAAAATCAGGGGATCATTAGCTATACCTAAAACTAATACGTTCGTGGTTATTTAATGAATTTAGCTTTAATCAATGAGAAAAAAAAAACATAAATTGTCGTCTGGATCACTGTGTATGGGGGCAGCCATTACTGCCCATATTTGGGCAGTAATGGCCGCCTGACATCACATCCTGTGACTGTGAAGAGGGGGGTTTTGCCATCGTACTTCTGGCCAGAGAGAAAACACGTCGTGTGTAGCCAACATTTGGTTAAAAGATGTCTTCAAGATGACATGAGGGCGAGGATTTTCGTTAGGTTTTTCTTTTTTTATGATGTAGAATTTGCTGTAACATTTGTTTACCCAATCAGAGCGGCGGAGGGATACGACGAACTTGGAAAGAGTGCTCACTGTTGTGAAGCCCACTTATTTTATATGACTTTGGTCTTATTTTTTCTAAAGTCGCTTGTAAATTTCATGAGTTGCGGGTTGCAGTCTTTTTTGGGCTTGTTTCTGAAAGTGAAGTCAATTGTTTGAGGTCTAAACTAAGTGATGCCGAAATATCCCTCCGCGTGCTGCAGCTCATCGTGACAGCAGGAGCAGAGAGTAAACTCAGAATGAGCCGATCTGAACGTATTTTCTGCAGTTTACGGTTGCAATAACCGATGATAACTGCTGAAAGTAGATTAGGCGGTGCAGATCACCATTTTGAGCGTAGAGAAGACGAATGCTTATTTGTTGTCTTTGTATGTCTCTAAAATGTAAAATTAGTATTAATTTAAATGTAAATGCTTAATACCATGTCTATCTTTGTTTAAGTGGTTAAAAAAAATATTTTGGCATGATAACGGGTATTTTTTTTACAAGGGGACAGATAAGGCATTGGGACTTGCTTTACAGTTGATACTTCACAGTGACGTCACAAACTGGGAGGTGGCAGTACTGTTCTTCACCAAGATGACGGCCCCCATAAAAAGACCTTCAAATGAAAATTACTCTTAATTAAAAAAGCTTATCATTTATTGAACAGTATGTCATAATTGTATATTTAAAGTACTCTCAGCAGTTTGAATTCTGATTTTTACCGGACTTCTCATTTAAAAACAGCGGAGAACTGAGCAGCAGTGGAAGGGTTAATGTCACGACAATGCTTAGTTGCAGCAGTAGGTTTAAAAACATAATTTAAAACAAGTGATTTTTTAAAACACAACTGGCATATGATCCAAGAATACTGGGTCGAAAATGGTCTAGCCAAGAACTGGTAGATCGTGTGTCAAAACAAAATCAAGTGTGTGCCCAACTTCATGTGTAGCACCAGAAACAAACTGCACAAGATTAAAAGAGTCGATGGTATTCAGGAAATCTTTTGCCATAGGTTTGGCAGGACAGCACTAGTTAGTAGTCACTTATTTAATGACAGATAAGACATTATATCACAGTTGTGCAATTCATCTTTTTCCAAAATGTCAAATACTGTAAACGGTTGTAGAAAAAAGTTCAGACCTTCCACTTGTTGTGCAGTGATATTTATGTCCTTATCAAAGAGCCATTGTACACATATTTCCACAAATATTTTTGTATTGGTACAATTTAGAAATGGCTTATTTTTAATCAAATTTTTATTTTATATATTTTTTGTTTTATTTAAAGGTATACTATGCAACCGGGGTTGATTTTCCAGCGAGGCTCCCCCCAGAGGGCGAAAGTAAAAGTGCACTGTCGTAAAGATGCTCAGCTGTTCTGGTTCCTCCGTCAAGCCAGGCGCGATTGTTTTGAGCTTAGCAGACAGGCGAACGCAACGAAAAGTGGAAAAAACGGCAGTACAAACAATGACTAACACAGTGAAGGTATGAACATCAAGCTCCCCGCAGTGCTATCTTGGCGAGGCGGCCGCCACCGCGGCCACAGCCGCGGCCGCCTCGCCAGTTTTATTATTATTATTATTATTTTTTATTTTTTTTATGTTGGCGAGACGCTACCGCCACCGCCTCGCCAAGCCGCAGCCGCCGCGGTTGCGTCTCGCCAACATAAAAAAAAAAAAAAATAAAATAAAAAAATAATAATAAGAATAATAAAACTCGATATGCTTGCATGTTTATTTTACGCTAATACGCGGTTCTTTGTTGTTGCTTTTGCGCGTGCATATAGTGAATGGCAGGGCAAAAACACATGGAGTTCTTGCCGTAAAGCAAGACTTCTGTGTGTGCGGGCCGTGAGCTCTTGCAATTGCAAGTGCGGTATTTCCCCCACAGACCCCCAGGGCGGCCGAGAAAACCTTTGTTCGACCTGAAATGACTCATTTAATCATCCAAAACGGTATGGAACACATTAATTAACTGAAAAATGTTGCATAGTAGGTCTTTAAGTCTACATTTTTTGTATTTGTATTTTATTCTTTTAACTTGCACGGTATTAATATTTGTGTCTTGCTGCGTTTGTTTATAGTAATATTCCAGGGTTTTTCATTTGTCTGTGAGGCCTGTGGTGGGGCGTGCAGTGGTTTTCTGGACGTTCACCCAGGGTGGCACACAGCCCTTTGCTTTGAACATCTTAAAGTTTATTTTAAAGATGACGGGTGTTTCAGCCACTAAATACTGCATTGCTCCAGTTAAAGTGAAGGTTTTTTACGGGAAGAATAAATCTCCTTGGAGAAATGCTCCATCAGTTAGAAGTGAAAAAAGGGAATATCGCAAAGCTGAACGCAGGTGGAGAAAGAATAGACTCCAGGTTCACTATGACATCTATAAAGAGAGACTTTACAGATATAACTTACAACTGAAAAATGCAAGAGAATCTTTCTTCTCTGTGATCATTAAGAAAAACATTAATAACGCTCGTGTCTTATTTGCCACAGTCGACAGGTTAACAAATCCTCCGTTGTCAGTGGCTTCTGAACTCCACTCCACCAGGGCCTGCAATGAATTTGCTAACTTCTTTACTGAGAAAATCCTAAAAATTAGAGGATCAATTTGTACATCCACACCAACTCTAGAACCAAAGCCGTACTCAGCTGGAACTTATCCTGACAAAATGTCCCAATTCAGCCAAATAAACCACAAAAGCTTAGAGCAGATCATTCAGCAGCTAAGTTCCTCTTCATGCTGTCTTGATGTTCTACCCACAGTTTTCCTTAAGAAAGTTTTACCTGTCATAGCGTCTGATTTGACTCAGATAATAAACACGTCCCTCCTGTCAGGTGTTTTCCCCCAGTCCCTAAAAACAGCAATTATCAAACCACTGCTGAAAAAGAATAATTTAGACAAACTTCTACTCCAGAACTACAGGCCCATCTCAAACCTCCCTTTTATCAGTAAGATTATTGAAAAAGCTGTATTTCAACAATTAAACACCTTCTTAACAACGACCAGCCGATTTGACGTTTTCCAGTCAGGTTTCCGCGCTCACCACAGTACAGAGACAGCCCTTATCAAGGTGTTTAATGACATCCATATAAATACAGACTGTGGAAGAACCACCGTGCTGGTACTATTGGACCTTAGTGCAGCATTTGATACTGTTGATCACTCCATTCTGTTAGAACGCCTGGAGAACTGGGTCGGCCTCTCTGGTACAGCTCTCCACTGGTTTAAATCCTACTTAAAGGACAGGGAATTTTTTGTATCAGTAGGTAACTTTACATCAGAGATGACAAAAATCCCATTTGGGGTTCCCCAAGGGTCCATTCTGGGTCCCCTCCTTTTCAATATCTACATGCTCCCTCTAGCTCAGATCATAAAAAACAACAACATCAGCTACCATAACTATGCAGACGACACACAGCTCTACATCACTATGTCACCAGGTGACTATGAACCAGTTCAGGCACTGAGTAAATGCCTAGAAGAAATCAATACGTGGATGTGCCAAAATTTTCTTCAATTGAATAAAAACAAAACAGAAGTAATAATATTTGGACCAATAGAGGAGAGATCAAAAGTTAACACACAGCTTCAGTCGCTTCAGCTAAAAACCACTAATCAGGCCCGAAATCTGGGTGTAGTGATGGACTCTGACCTGAACCTCCAAAAGCATCTAAAGACAGTTACAAGGTCGGCTTTCTATCACCTGAAGAACATTTCTAGGATTAAAGGACTGATGTCTCAGCAGGATCTAGAAAAACTAATCAATGCGTTTATTTTTAGTCGAATTGATTACTGCAACGGTGTCTTCACAGGTCTGCCTAAAAAGTGGATCAGACAGCTGCAGCTGATCCAGAACGCTGCTGCCCGCGTCCTCACCAAGACTAAGAAAGTAGAGCACATAACCCCAGTTCTAAAGTCCTTACACTGGCTCCCTGTATCTCAGAGAATAGACTTTAAAATACTTCTGTTAGTCTATAAATCCTTAAATGGCTTAGCTCCTAAATACATCACAGACTTGTTATCAGCGTATAAACCATCCAGACCACTAAGGTCTTCTGGCTCCAGCCTACTCTGCATACCTAGAACCAGAACCAAACATGGAGAAGCAGCATTTAGTTCCTATGCTCCAATTATCTGGAACAAACTTCCAGAAAACTGTAAAGATGTGGAAAACCTTAGTTCCTTTAAATCAAGATTAAAAACACATTTGTTTAAAATTGCCTTCAACTGTCCTAGTTAACTGAATCACCACTTTTTTGTTCTATTTTCTAACTATTATTATTATTATTATTATTCCTACTTGCTTTTATTCTGTTTTATTTTGCTATATTTTAATCATGTAAAGCACTTTGCATTGTCTTTGTACTGAATTGTGCTATATAAATAAATTTGCCTTGCCTTGCCTTACTATCTAAGTTTATTAAGCTGAAGAAACTTTTTATCTCCAAACAATTAACTGGAACTGCCAAATTAACGAGTCCTAAAATCAGAAAGCAAAAGGGTAAACATTTATCTCCCACTAAAATAATTTGTCGGAAATGTAAACACTTTAAGCAGGAGCGAGGTGTGATTTTAATTTTTGAAGACTGCAGTTGTATGTGTTGAGTCAGATATATGTTTAGAAAAAAGCAAGCCATGTTTCAGGTCAAGTGTTGTCAAAACATTTCAGAAGCTTATTATTTAGACTGGTATTCAGTGTGGCTCTATTGCAGAAACTCCACTTGGGACAACAGGAGATCACTGTCAGAAAACACGGATTGGACAGCTGCAGAATTAAAAACATCCATGTTAAGTTAGTTAAGCCTAATACTGTTGACAGGTAGTGTTATTTTAACCTGACTATGAAGCTACAACATTTTAAGTGAATATATAAAATTGATTTTATTACCTTTACTAAAGTATTAGACTTTAAATCTGTGCAGGCCAATGCCTATTTTTAAATGACTCAGATTGATATTGCAGACAAACAAAATCACGATCTGCACTTCTGGCTATTTATTATTGAGTTGATTACCACCTTGCATATTAAATAGTGTGGCTGAGGCACAGAGATCTCAATTGCTCCACCAATGGAGTTTTTTTCTGGCCCCAGTTCTGGATGCAAAGAATTCCACACAATAGGCTTTACTGTTTCTATAAAGCAGGGTTTGGAGCATCAGCACCCTCATCACATGGCTGTGTGACTGCAGTCACAATGTTGACTTAATTAACATCTCGTCCTTCATCTCTGCCCAAGGGCCTTTTGTTATCTGGCTTTTTTTTATTTCAGAGCAAGCTGCTTGCATACTTCAAAAGTATCCATCACTATGGTGATTGCAAGAATGAATTGCCTTCTGCTCCTTTTTATTCACCATTATCTGCTTTCGATTCCTTCAGTGAGCTCAGGAGCAAATCAAGAAGCCAGCTTGTATTAGATGAATCACAACCACAAACACAGAAGTGCCCTTAAAACAAACCAGATCTGAACAGACAAAAACATGGACCTTGGAACTTATTTAAAATAGAATGGGCAAATCAAGTGCAAGCGTCCCGTCCAACAGGTTTAGTTTTAAAACAGACAGTATTTATCTGCCAGCTGTGCTTCTATGCTGTTTTACAGACATTTCAGCCCCATGGTGCATATTAGACTAATTGTACACTATATATATATATATATATATATATATATATATATATATATATATATATATATATATATATATAAGGGCTGGGCAACGATTAAAATTTTTAATCGCGATTAATTGCATAATTTGCCCGATTAATCATGATTAATCGCATTGTATGCGCAAACTACAAAAATGAATTCAAAAGTAGTGTAAACAGCACTTTTATTTTAATGTTCTGCTGCCATATGAACAAAAGTGTTGTAACATTTGTAGCACTTATCTTATTTTATACTGGATATTTTCAACCCTTCTATTGAATTTAGTGCACTAGTTGATCTTTTCTTCATAAGAGAACAGCAAGCACTGCAGCCAAAATATGGCCTTTTTTGACCTGCTGTATATTAGCCAGTCCCTAAGCTTGATGTATCATGAAACTGTTGACCTTTTGGGTTTTGTGGTTTTTATTTTATTATTACAATTAAATAATAATAATAATAATAATAATAATAACAATAATGTTATGTTCAGTGTTTTTTCGCTAATCCACCTCTTATATATTTCAATCCTTATGTAATTTTGTCTGTGTTGTGTGCACCTGCCTGTTGCTTTAATCCTATATCCCCGTCGTGGGATAAATAAAGGATTAGCTAATGTTATCTTATCTTAAATGACACTTTTTAATATATGTACTGGGTTCTTTCAAGGTCTTAATTACATGTTATGTGTGGGCTCCAGTAACATATGATAGATAATATCTACTTTGAAAGTTAACATGAACTGCTGCTGAAGACCACTCTGATCTACCTGGATGTTCCATGGAGGACTGAAACGCCTCAGTCAGAGACGTCTGTGGGTCTGTCGGGGCAATGACAGAAGTTTCGTCTCCTCTCTCCGTTTCTGTGGCTCGACGTTTTCATGTTTTTTCACGTGCTTAGATAAATTTGTTGTGTTTCCACTGAAATGAACCGGCTTTTTACAAAACATACAGCTTGATTTCATTTACGGTATTAAAATAAAGCCAAACGGTGCTACTTCCCCTGTTCATGTTTTTCCCGCTGCTGCGGTCTCTCTCAGCTGTTTGTGTGATGAGTTTGTGTGAGAGTTGAGTGGGCGGGCCAGGCTGAGCCTGCACGCTGATTGGCTGGCACCGCTAAGCCATGTACGAGAGGGGAGGGGGAGCACCAGAGTGCTGCCGTGAGACAGCGCGCTGCAGTCAGCGCGCGTGCTGACTGACACTGACTGAAAGCATGTGAGCAACATGCGTTAATGCGCGATAAAATAAATATTGCCGTTAATAGTCTAATGAATTAACGCGAAATTAACGCGTTAACTTGCCCAGCCCTAATATATATATATATATATATATATATATATATATATATTGTGGGGGCGACAGTGGCGGAGGAGTTATGGAGTTTGTCCTGTAATTGGAGGAGGCTTGCTGGTTCAACACTCCGCTCTGACTGTTTCAGTTGTTGTGTCCTTGGGGATGACACTTCACCCGAATTGCCTGCTGGCGAAGGTCAGAAGACCCTGTGGTGCCAATGTATGGCAGCCTTGCCTCTGTCAGTTAGCCCCAGGGCAGCTGTGACTACTAACATTGCTCACCACCGTAAGGGTGTGAATATGTGTGTGTGAATGGGTGAATGACTGATTGCAGTGTAAAGCGCTTTGGGGTTTTCGGACTAGTTAAAGCGCTATACAAGTACAAGCCATTTACCATTCATCATATATAAACTGCACCCCTCATACTCCTGAGCAGGGTGGTTGCCTCTCCATTTCTGAAGCTCGGGTCCTCTACCAGAGGCTTGGGAGCTTGAGGGTTGTTGTGCAATTATACACTGTGTAAAGTTATTTAATGTTTCATAAATAACTCTCTGTCTGTTAAGTATTGTCTGGTGATGATCAGCTCTTAAGCTGATATCAAGACAACGGTTGAAAGGGATGAATTCGAGCACTAGCGATCTTTTAACAGCAAAACCTGCAACACATAGAATAAAGGAGTGACAGCTTCTTTTCAAGTTCAAGAATTTAATAACAGAAATAAAATGAACATCCAGAGAACATCACTATGTAATGCTGTTTACCTGAATTAACACAATATTTCGATTAATAAATCCTCTCTACTAGGCTAGTGAAACTTAACTAAACTACTAAGCAAAATGAAGATAAAAAGAAGCTAAGCTAAGGAACTATTTACATGCAAAAACAAACAAAAGACAAACAAAAGTGGTTGGTCATAATCAGAATACTTCAGTGAATCCTGGTTCACTGCAGATCTGATTAACAAAAACATGGAATGGAGTTAAAACATTTGCCATGTATTTCAATCCATTCACAATGACAAACCTGCAGATTTGTGATTCTTTTGACTCGATCATTTCAGTGTTTTGGCTTGAGGTCCCAGAGTTTCGTACAGAAATGCTTTGGTCTGCCTTGAAGTCACTGTGAACTGTAAATTATCTATTTTACGTTTTTTTTTTTTTTTTGCAGAATCATTTGCACAACCCTAATTGCACAACAGGGTTCTTCTTGGAATCTTAGCTGTTCCTAAGATTACGCTCTTCTGGACTGAGATGTTTAATGTTTCTCTAGGTATCTTTTGGAGCCACTTTTCCAGAGTTGGAATTACTGCCCTGAGTGCTCCGATGACCATGGGCCAGAGTACCCACCCTTGGTATTCCTCTAGTTTCTCATGCTCTTTTTTCCTGATGTTTCCATCACTTGGGATGGCCACATCAATCACAACGGCTATCCTGTGCAGCTTATCAATGATAACAATGTCCGGTTGGTGGTCCATTACCAGTTTGCCTGTTTGTATCTGGAAGTCACACTGATCTTAGCTCTGTGATTCTCCACCACCTTGGAAGGTGGACCAATTTTGACCTGGAGGTCTCCAGTTGGTATTCTGAACAGACGTTTTTGCACCCTATACCAGCCACTTGGTTATGGTGTTCAATGTATTCCTTCTCTGATGTATCTTACACCCTGCTGTGAGATGCTGGCTGGTTTCCGGGGATTCTGCACCAGAGATCTTGCCTGGTATGGTAGATCTGGGCCTCTATTGCTCTGGTGATCAAAGTCTGCTCCTGTGCTGTCATGGTTAGCACTACAGTGTTGTCCTTCATTCCAACCCTCTCTATCCATTGGTAGGATTTGGTCATATCAGCCACTTCAGCTATCTGTCGGTGGTACATCCCATGCAAGGGTTTTTCCTCCCACAATGATTCCTTCTCTTCTAGCTCAAACTGCCATAACAACAAAACAAAACAGATATCCCTTACCTAATTAGACATATTTGTGGTTATCTGATGCAGACTTTAATCTAGAGGGGTGAATGTGGCCTTGTCTTTACAAGTAAGTTGATGACTCCTCAAACTGCAGATCCAAAGTGGTCTGCTATCAGATTCCAAAACATTGAGGGAGACTGTTTAATTTTGTGACAGTGCAGTGTTGCCACTGGCCTTCATGGCCGCTAAACCTGGAAGATAGAGGCCTAGCACCCCTACTGGCTAAATGTTACATTGTGCTGCTTTAAAAAAAAATAATACTAGAATCTCAATTTTCTAGCATTTAGCACAAATGAATAATTTTGGGAGTCTTGTATGGTGGAGTAGTTGGTAGGACTGATGCCAGTGCCACAGCAAATTTTCATAAACAAGTAAGAAAAAGTGACACAGCACCACTAGAAATACTGTAATAGGTATGCTGGGCCCATTGGTGACACTGACAGAAACACATAAAACACACAGGGCATGCAAAGTCAACTCGTGATGTAAATGCAGGAACATGGTAGGGGATCAAACACAAACATTTACACATGTTCAACATGACCTTTAAGTAGGTTGGTAGGGGACACACCGTGTAGCGCAGGCTTGTTGGAAAGGAAAATCCTGAGGACGCTACTAACAGCAGTAACCTGCAGCATTGTTCATAGCTGGAGAAGCAGTGACGTCAGATTTACAAATGTATACACTACATAGTAGACTCATTGAAAAGTGCAGAAGGAGATTAATTGTGTCAAACAAATTCACCAAAAGACATGGAAAAAAAATATTGATTCTTTGATGAAAAAATAATAAATAATTTGTCATTTGATTGGTAACAGTTTGAGTTATGATGAATTTCTGCATTTGACATATTCAGAAACTATAACCCACATTATGCACATTTCATTACAAAAACAAAACATGGAAAATTATCGCTGTCTTACCTCTACTTGTAAACAAAGTCCATGCAGTGCTCTTTCTGCACAAAATATCGGTCACTGTCCTCTTTACCTTTCTTCAGTTAAAAGTCTCTCAGTCTCAATGGAGATCACTGCCAGGGAGGAAAGCCTTTCCTTGAACAGTCCTGTTCTGGCTGTATGTTTTTAGTCATTTAAGTGCATTACTTGTTTAGCATAACTCGCTAAGAATACATTCATAACTTGCTTGAGCGGTGCTCCTTGAGCACCCCCTGTCTAGAGGCCAAGGAATTGCCGGCCTCACCTACAACCAGTTCTTTGCCGTTTATGATCGCCCAGCAGCACACGAAAACATGTTACTGTCAGGACTCAGTCAGCAGGGCCGTGCAGCTTGCTGCTGGCTCTGCTGCCTCCACTCTCTCCACAGGTGTTCGTGGTTAACGGGTGGGCGGAGTGCACACACCTGCAGACACTCCAGCAGCACCAGGCCGCACTATAAGAACCGTGCTCGAACAGAGGGAGGATGCCAGAGTGTTACCTTGTCGCGGTATGCCTAAAGGCCAGAAACCTCCACCTGAGCTTCAGACCCGTGAGTTTTTCGATCCCCATTTTTGGATCTAATCCTTGTTCCCTGTGTTTTCTCCAGTGCACTCGTGTCTTTGGAACCCTTCTCTCGTGTGACGCTGCGCTGTGAAGACCAGGCTCCCGAATCCACAACCGCTCAGATTCTGCTCTGGCGATCTCCTCCTCGAACTCCCTTGGTGGTACCAAGTTGGGTGCGAGCTACCCCTTCCCGGATTCACCCTGGTCACCTCGGACTCTTCTGGTTCCTCCCTCTGTTCATTCCGGATCCCTGGACCCGCCGGTGCTGCTCGGACCCCATCCGCCTCCGCCCACAGTTCTCCCGGACGCCTGTCACCACCACAGATCTTCCTCGTGATCCCGCGTTTCTGTTAAATAAAACTCTTGTGATCTGACCTGTTTCCCCTGAGTGTTTCTGCATGTGGGCCAAACATTTAAAGCCGAACATGACAGAAGAACACTCTGGCCAAACAGACTCAGCGGAGACACTCGGTAGGGCGTATACAGCTCAACAGGATCAGATCCGAGGGTTAGAATCCTCGATGTTGGGGTTGCAGAGTCAGATGCAGGGTTTTGCGGCCCAGCTTAACCAGCTAACCGGTATGCTAAATGCTAGCCTCCAGCGCACTCCGTCCGAGCCTCCTAACCCCTCCCCCGAGTCCGCGTCAGCTATGACGTCAGATCATGTCCCCGGAACCCCCTCGCTCACTCCAGAGAAATACTCCGGCGAGGCGGGTGATTGTCAGGGTTTTTTGTTCCAGTGCTCCCTAGCTTTCAATAATTCACCACGAACCTTCGCTCTTGACCACTCCAAGATCTCTCTTGTGCTGCGGCTGTTAACGGGCCGAGCACTTAGATGGGCAGAGTCCCGTTTCCCAAATTGTCAACAGTTCGGCTGCACATTTAACGAGTTCATAGCTGAGTTTAGGATGGTCTTTGCAGCTGAATCAGATGAGGCACAGGATTCACAGCGGCTCCTGACTCTTAGACAACGGGGCAGATGGGTAGCAGACTTTGCCATAGAGTTTCGTACCGTGGCGGCTGCAACGGGCTGGGAGGAGCGCGCTTTAAGATCTGTTTTACTCCAGGCTCTCGATGAGTCCCTTAAGGACGAGCTGGCACGAGTAGAGCAACCCGCCACCTTAAATGAATACATCGCGCTGGCGGTGCGCTTAGACAATCGCTTACGGGCACGCGGTAGGAGCCGCCCTGAGAGATTGCCGGTGTTCCGGCCGGCTCCAACCGAGCGGACCCCTCTCAGACCCGCTGCAGCGCCTCCCTCCCCGCCGGAACCCGTGCAGTTGGGTCGGCTTAGGCTGTCTGACGATGAGCGGCAGAAACGCATGAGCGCGAAGCTCTGCCTTTATTGTGCGTCTCCCGCTCACTTTATTAAGGAGTGTCCAGATCGGCCAAAAGATCAGGTCCGTCGGTTCTAGCGGAGAAACCGGCGGACCAGCCTAAGTTTACGTTTTCTTCTCCTCCGCATCTTTGCCTGCAAGCGGCGATTGTGTCTGTCGGAGACACGTTTAAGTTATCCGCCCTAGTGGATTCAGGGTGTGATTTTAATTTGATCGATCATTCGTTTGTCCTCCAGGCTAAGCTGGAGACAGTCCCTTTAAGTTCGCCTCTTCAGGTTTCTGCCCTGGATGGCGGGGTTCTTCCGCGTATAACCCACAGAACGACTCCCCTCGAACTCGTAGTATCCGGTAACCATAGAGAACGGATCTCTTTCTTATTTTTCCCCGTTAAACACGCCCCCGTTGTTCTCGGGTTTCCTTGGTTACAGCGTCATAATCCGCACATCAATTGGGCGGAGCGACGGGTGGAGACCTGGTCGCCTGGTTGTCACGCCACTTGTCTACAGTCAGCTGTTCCCTCGTCACAGGCTCGCACACAGCCTATTCCTCAGCTTGACCCTGAGGTTTTAAAACTAGTGCCCGAGTGCTATCACGACCTCAGGCAAGTTTTTTGCAAGACCCAAGCTAGTTCGCTTCCGCCCCATCGCCCCTACGATTGTGCGATCGACCTCTTGCCTGGTGCTCCGTTGCCGTCTAGCCGCCTTTACAACATTTCTCAGGGGGAGCGTCAGGCCCTGGAGAAATATATTAAGGAGTCTTTAGCAGCTGGGCTAATCCGTGCCTCGTCTTCACCTCTAGGGGCAGGGTTTTTCTTCGTTTCAAAGAAGGATGGTTCCCTTCGCCCATGTATTGATTATCGGGGTTTAAACGCCATAACTGTGAAAAACAAGTATCCCCTCCCCCTCCTCTCATCCGCCCTCGAACCGGTTCAGTCTGCGACCATATTCACTAAGCTAGACTTGCGTAATGCTTACCACTTAGTGCGGGTCCGCCGGGGAGATGAGTGGAAGACTGCTTTTAAGACGCCACTCGGACACTTCGAGTACCAGGTTATGCCTTTCGGCCTGTGCAATGCCCCAGCTGTATTTCAGGCTCTAGTGAACGATGTCCTCCGAGATTACCTGAATATATTCGTGTTTGTGTACCTGGATGACATTCTCATTTATTCCCAAAACCCAACAGAACACTTTCAACATGTCCGTGCAGTTCTCCAACGCCTCCTGGAAAACAAGTTATTTGTCAAAGCAGAGAAATGCGAGTTTCACAAGCCCTCTGTCTCGTTTCTCGGACTCATCCTAGAAGGGGGGCGGGTTCGATCTGACCCCGAAAAGATCAAGGCGGTCCTTGATTGGCCGGTGCCCGAGACCAGAAGAGAACTACAACGATTCCTAGGGTTCGCCAACTTCTACAGACGCTTCATCAGGGGGTACAGTCATATCGCCGCCCCTCTCCATGCCCTCACTTCCATCAAGACCCCGTACTCTTGGAACTCTGAAGCTGACTCTGCGTTCTCTGCCCTCAAGACAAGGTTCTCTCAAGCACCCATTCTGATCCACCCAGACCCCAAGAAGCAGTTTGTAGTGGAGATAGACGCCTCTGATACAGGGGTGGGTGCAGTTCTGTCTCAGAACTCGGACCTAGACCAGAAGCTACATCCCTGCGCCTTCTCCAGACGTCTGTCCCCGGCGGAGAGGAATTATGATGTCGGGGATCGTGAGCTACTAGCCATTAAGCTCGCCTTGGAGGAGTGGCGTCACTGGCTAGAGGGGTCCGAGCAGCCCGTACTCATTTGGACAGACCACAAAAACCTGGCCTACATCCAGACGGCAAGACGGTTGAACCCCAGACAGGCCCGCTGGTCCCTTTTCTTTTCCCGCTTCAATCTGTCCATTTCCTATCGCCCCGGTTCTAAGAACCTAAAGCCCGACGCCCTGTCCCGCATGTATTCACCACCAGACTCCGTGAAGGAACCAGCAACCATCCTCCCCTCGTCGTGTGTGTGTGGAGCCCTCCAGCGGGAGATTCAAGACCTAATTTCCCAAGCCCAACGGTCAGAGCCTGACCCGGGTACTGGCCCCCCTAATCGAACCTATGTTCCCTCTTCTGCCAGGTCCCGTGTCATCCAATGGGCTCACGCGGAGAAGTTCTCCGCTCACCCTGGCATCCATCGCACCCGATAGTTCCTTTCCCGCCGGTTCTGGTGGCCTACGATGTCCCGTGATGTCAGACAATTTGTCCTTTCGTGTCCCGTGTGTGCCCAAAACAAGGCCTCTAACAGACCCCCTGCAGGTCTCCTCCAGCCCTTACCTGTCCCTGAGCGCCCCTGGTCCCATATCGCTCTGGATTTTGTCACCGGTCTCCCCTCGTCACAAGGCATGACCACCATACTCACCGTTATTGACCGGTTCTCTAAGGCCTGCCACCTCATTCCCCTCAGAAAACTCCCCTCAGCTCTCCAAACGGCCCAGCTCCTGGTTAAGCACGTATTCCGCCTGCATGGTATACCTCAGGAAGTTCTGTCTGACCGTGGTCCTCAATTCATCTCGCGGGTGTGGAAGGAGTTCGCAGCGGCCCTTGGGGCCCGGTATACACTAACCTCCGGTTACCACCCGCAGACCAACGGTCAGACAGAACGTATGAACCAGGAGCTGGAGACCGCCCTCCGCTGTCTCACCTCCAATAATCCCTCAGACTGGAATAAATATCTCTCATGGATCGAGTACGCCCACAACAACCACGTTTCCACCGCCACCGGACTATCCCCTTTTGAAATCTCCTTAGGTTATCAGCCCCCGTTACTCCCAGAGGACAACCGACAGATCGCCGTCCCCTCAGTTCAAAAACACATTAAGCGCAGTAAGGACTTCTGGAACCAGACCTCGAACTCCCTTGGTGGTACCAAGTTGGGTGCGAGCTACCCCTTCCCGGATTCACCCTGGTCACCTCGGACTCTTCTGGTTCCTCCCTCTGTTCATTCCGGATCCCTGGACCCGCCGGTGCTGCTCGGACCCCATCTGCCTCCGCCCACAGTTCTCCCGGACGCCTGTCACCACCTCCGCAGGACGGGCTGAGTCCACACCACTACCTCCCCGGTTCGGTTCCCGTGCTCTGTGGTAAGCTTACGACTCCCCGTAACGTTTCCTTAGCTTCTCCCTCAGTTAACCGTGTCTCCCTCTCCTTCAGACTGACCCTGTCTCCAGACTTCGGTTCCCCGCTGCTTCCCCGATCTGCGGCGACAGATCTTCCTCGTGATCCCGCGTTTCTGTTAAATAAAACTCTTGTGATCTGACCTGTTTCCCCTGAGTGTTTCTGCATGTGGGCCAAACATTTAAAGCCAAACATGACAGTTACCTGCACACAGTTTGATGACCAAAACACAATTCGTTATCCACATACAATAAATTATGGAAAATCAGTTCATAACTGTTTGAACAATTGAATTTATGATCTAGAGACAAGATGATGCATTCACAGACTGGAAGCCATCGCAGTTAACATGGGCTTGCGCAATCCCAGGGGAGGCCAAGCTCGCTGCGGCCTCACCGGCTTCGCTATCAAGTGCCACCAAGGGATTACATGGAAAATAGCGAAAATTCTGTGATTAAGATGAAAATATGATAAACATTTATTAAATTAGATGATCTCTAATTTCATAATCAGGTGAAACAGATCTCTCCTCTGTTGCCTCCAATTCCTCTCTCGCTCTCTTCCTCTCCTCTTTAATGGCTAACTTTCACCTTAGATGTTTCACCTGTTTCCCTGATTTCAGCCTATTGAGCATATTTGCGAGAATTATTGAAGCAGAGACCACAAGCCATATGCGCATATACAGCACAATGCGGATTTTTCATCTTAAAATGAAGCGTAGAAGAAGATTTCTTCTAAATAAACACATTTTTGTGTTAATAGTACCGTTCCGTTATGACACCCAAGCACCAGATCGAGGTTTTGCTGCTAACACTTTATTTTAGGATGAATAGGACAGGAAAGCTTTCACTCCGCCGGTACCCCGAATCACGACTCCTCTCCCCGGAAGCCACACATTTCTTCCGGTATGACCCCAAAGCAATCTGATTTAAACGAACAGTAAGTGTGCAGCAGCATTTAGCAATACAGTCTAATAAGGATAATTACAATACATTATTGTGTTCACATTTTTGAGCTTTACAAAAGAAATGCTTATTTACAAGTCTTTATTGTGTGTGTGTGTGTGTGTGTGTGTGTGGTGGGGGGGGGGGCACGGTCAGACGCCATTACAGTTTTCGCGTCACGCACCCCCTAGTGGCAGCTCAACACTTTGGGAAACCCTGATCTAGATTGTGCTTAAGTATGAGTGAGAATGTGGTGGTTTGTCCTGCCCAGGGTGTATTGTACCTCTTGCCCAATGACCTTTGGGGTAATCCTATCTGAACTAAGATGGAAGAAATTTAGTGTGATTTAACAATAACAGCCTGTGTGGCTTTTTATCCAAACTTAGTGCAATTTTTTTTTTTTTTTGCTTTCTCAAAAAATCCATTGATAGTTTATAAAACTACTTTATATATCTAAGTATTGTCTTGCCAGTAGAAGCTTCATGATGTGAACACATCAGCTATTCAAATACCCTGTTCTGACTATTGAAGAATGGTTCACAAGGGAGCGGTGATGCTAACATAACTCCTTCCTATTACCATGTCTGAGCACAAGCTGCCACAAATAAGAGCTTACTTTTCAGTCGACCATTTCTTTTCCCATTCTGCCTTTTTTGTTTTAATGAAACACAGGTGTAATATAAGTACTATGAATACATATACCCACAATAAATAGTGGAAGAAATAGTACAATATTTCAGAGGCTTTCATAGAATAGTAATCTGTGTAAAGCAAGAGAATACATGCATACATTCTTGTGCAGAGACACACACTGCAAAAAAGCTTGGAAAGGGACACATCAGTCAAGAAATGTAATCACCCATAGCAAATATTGCCTACCTCCAGTGTTTTCACAAAGAGCTAAACAGTCACTAAAATTACCTTTTGTGGCTGACCTACAGAGGATACACAAAAATTAGCAAATTACCTCCCCAACATGCACACTTCCCAATGACATTTCCTTTATTCATCTGAAGCTGCTACTGGATATCATATATCCTCCAAAGCAATGATTTAAAAAACAGATGAGTGAGTTTGGACTACAGTCTCTAAAAGAGACTTATTGCAAGGGTTTAAAGCCTTAAATATTAATAACAGATGTAGAAGACATGTAGAATACTACTATTTAATAGTTTCCCACTGCAAGCTAGCACCCTATTTCAGATAGGGGCAGAATATCTCATGGACAGCTTGCAAGTATATCACAAAAGCTGAATAATCCTACGCCTCTGCATTCTCACTTCTACTATAAATTCAGAATCAAAATACAACAGATTCCTTTAGAGCAGGGGTTTGGGGGTTTGCTTAAGGGGTGGGGTTGTGTGCAGCAAGGCTAAACAGTCTGACACAAGGGGGACTAAGGAGCGGTAAGGAGATGACGAGTTTACAGACCTATCAATTTTAAACCCTTGATTCATCAGAGAAAGTAGTTTTAAGATGTTTCTAGGCGAGAAAATACACCTCACAACTTGATCTTTGCAGTTAGTTCATCAAGGTTACGAGCAAATTTTGATTCTCTTTTTTAAATTTTTGGGAGCATTGACAAGCTGGTCAATCTGGGGAGGCTGCAGTAAAAAAACACTTTGCTGCAGTCAGGCATGGACTGGTAATCGGGCGTACCGGGCATTTTCCCGGTGGCCCGACGTGCTGTTTGGGCCGGCAGACCCGACATGTATATTAATAATATGTATTATTATTATTATTATTATTAATTTTATTAATAATTTTTTTAAATTTTTTTATATGTCTGCCTCGTTATATTTGCATAATGCATGAAGAAAAATAAAATCAGCAGCGCAAGAGTCTGTTTCGATCATCCTGCCCTTACCACAGGCTACTGCAGCCCATTGGTTATCATCCCTGACAGTCTAAAGGGCTAGGCCAATCATAAAGTAGAAAAACACCTTCACGCTCCATGTGGAACTTTGTGCAGCGGTGTTCACAGTAATAATGGATAAGAAACGCAAGGGAGGCGCAGAGAAACTGCGCGAAAAAAAAAAAAAACGAGTTCTTCAAACGGATGCTGCGAAATGTGTCAAACTGACTGACATGTTCCCAACAGCAGGCCCCTCATCTGCTCCGGTGTCTGATGTAAAATATGGTGGTGGTGGTTGTAGTCAGTGACGTGCGGTAGGGTTCATAGTTGGTGAGGCACTGACGTCATCAGAGTCAGATTTACAAATATATACACTCTACAGAGTAGACTTGTTGCAAAGTGCTGAAGGAGACTGATTGAGCCAAATAAATTCACCAAAAAACATGGAAAAAATATTGATTCTTTGATGAAAAAATAAAACTAAATTATTTGTCATTTGACTGTAACAGTTTATGAGTTATGATGGATTTCTGCATTTGTGACACATTCTAAAACTATAACCCACATTACGCACATTTTATCACAAAAGCAAAACATGAGTAATTAACGCTGTCTTACCTCTACTTATAAATTAAGTCCATGCAGCGCTCTTTCTGAACAAAAATATCATAATTTTCCGGTAAAAACTCTTTATCTTCTTCCGATTTAAAACTCTCTTAGTCTCAGTGGAGCTCACTGCCAAGGAGGAAAGCCTTCCTTGACCAGTCCAATTCCGGCTGTATGTTTAGAGTCTTTTTAGTGCTTTACTTGTTTAGCAAAACTCGCTAATAAAACATCAATAACTTGTTTTGACTCTTCTATTTGGGGATCAGAAGCGGTGCTCCTTGAGTGCCCCCTGCCTAGAGGCCAAGGAACTGCCGGCCTCACCTACAACCAGCTCTTTGGCTTTTATGATCGCCCAGCAGCGCGAAAACATGTTACCTGCACACAGTTTGATGACCAAAACACAATTCGTTATCCACATATATTAAATTGTGGAAAATCAGTTCATAACTGTTTGAACAATTGAATTTATTATCTAGAGACAGGAAGATGCATTCACTGAATGGAAGCCAGCGCAGTTAACATGGGATTACGCAATCTCAGGGGAGGCCAAGCTCGCTGCGGCCTCACCGGCTTCGCCATCAAGCGCCACCAAGGATTTACATGAAAATAGAGAAAAGCCTGCGATTTTAAAGAAAATATTATCAAAAATTAGGAAATTAGATAAATAAAATACTTATTACAAATGACTGAGTGAATCAAAATTTAAATTATGTTATTATATATTTTCTTTCTTTCCATGATGACAAGTGAGGCCTGGCTGAGTTTACATTTTACAGTGTTAATAAATTAAGATTTTGGAAGTATTTTAAGTGTCCACTCTCACTAATTTCCAAAAAGAAAAAAAAAAAAGTGGTGGGCCAGTCTAATCCAAAATGCCAGGGCCGATTTTTTGTCCCAGTCCACCCCGGGCTACAGTGTTTAGTCAGCCATATATTATGTGATTTCCCACAGACTGGTCTGTCATAGCTGAAAAGTGAATACAAAGCATTTAGTAAATTAGGGGGTAAATCTGCTACTACCAGAAATCACATGTGAAAATCTTTGTCTGATGATTTTGGCCTTTTAAGTTAAATCTAAACGTTTTAGCCACAGTTCTGTAATTACGCTCCAGCTTTCTAGACGCAGATGGGCGGAGCTGTATTTTATTCAGATCCACAGATTTAGCGAGGCTTTCTCTCATTTTACACACAATGCAAGTTTTGTCTCTAAATAGTGCACCGGCTATTGACTGAACCACTGTGTGTGTGTGTGTGTGTGTGTGTGTGTGTGTGTGAGTGTGTGTGTGTGTGTGGGCATGGAACAAATCAGGCTCCCTGTCTTTCTTTACTGCAGGAGGAGCCGAATATGCTCAGGGCCTTTATATCCTATAACCTAGAAAAAGTCTTGTGCGACAATCAAAAGTCCACGGTAATGTAACGCGGTAATGTGGTGCAAAATCGAGTTGGGGTGGTGTAAAAGGGGGTAAGGAGATATATCTTCATCAGCAAAACCAGTTGTACATTCCTCTTCCAGGGTCTGGTTGGGTGGCAGCATTAGGATACAGCTTATCTGCCTTTGTCTGTTTGAACTATGCTGTCTTCTTGTCGCCACCTGTTGGACAGGTGTGATACTGTAGTTTCCTCATAACTTCCCCATACGTCATTGGGCTGTTTTACATAAATGGCCTCTAGCAAATGGAAACGCATCAAAGTTAAAGGAGCTATTAGTAATACTGATACCAAAGATAACATACTAAATGCCACGATCTGAGTTGGGAACCCAAGAAAATCTGGAAGGATTGGCTGGGTAACCAGGAAGTAAAGTAGTTCCGGACCGTACTTCTAGGTTTGAAAGGAGGAAAACGTGACTAAGACATTGTTGATGGAGAGAACCGTTTATAGGGAATGTCACTTCCATCTCATCCATTCCATGAGAGTGATTTAGATCGATTTTACATTCTATATCTTGCTTTGGGGCGATGGTTGCGCAGAGGTTAGGGAGTTCGTCCTGCAATTGGTGGGTTGCAGGTTCGATCCCCCGCTTTGAAAGTCTCCATCATTGTGTCCTTGGGCAGTACACTTCACCCACATTGCCTGCTGGCCGTGGTCAGAGGGCCCGGTGGCGCCAGTGCATGGCAGCCTCGCCTCTGTCAGCCTGCCCCAGGGCAGCTGTAGCTACTAACATAGCTCACCACCGTCAGGGTGTGAATGTGTGTGTGAATGGGTGAATGACTGAATGTAGTGTAAAAGCGCTTTGGAGGTCGTCAAGACTAGTTAAAGCGCTATACAAGTACAAGCCATTTACTTATAGCTCCTTTAAAAGCCGGGTTTACCCCAGGAATCCAAAGCCTAGGGCTTGGAATCCAAATGGCTTGCAATGTAAAAGGAGCTAAGGACCAGGGTTGAAGATCCCTGCCTTAGCATTTCCCTTGCAAAATTAAAATAGAACTCCACCTAGCCAAAGTTACACAATGTTCTTTTTTCATACAATGTGTAGCACATTGTATGAACAATCAGGATTAAGATGTCTTCACTGTGTATTTAATAATTTCAATGTCTTTTTTTGCTAAATGTATTATTCTCGACCTATATTAAAGGTTTAACTACAAAATGAATTCCATAACTAACCAATAAAGTGGTGTATTCAGGATTGTTTAGTCAATTAAGAGGAATTCTTTGAAACAATTATGGTCAAACTTCCCATTGCTTTTAATAGAAAGGTTCCATGAAAATGTATTTCTTTGCAGCTATTTTACACACACACACACACACACACACACACACATATATATTACAAATCTCAATCTGTTCAGCACTAAAACAACCCATGTGATGAACTATAAACTGCTTCAAGAATATTTATATTTTTATAAGCAGTGATCTAACTGATGTAAAATGCCGGTCCTTCACTTTACTTGGACCAACACAAACACTTAACGCTGCATCTGCACTGGCTGAATGATGTGATGGTTTAATGCACAAAACATACAGTGCACAAGAGAGCAGCTTTGTCCTAGTTTTTCTCTGCCACATGTATTAAATTCTCTAGTAAGTATTTAAATGTTATCTATTAATTTTAGATCCCTAAAGTACAATAACATTTTATCTCCTGTGGTTATTTTGTAAGCATATAATTTGCATTTCAAAAGCCACTGTTTATATTTTACCTCATAACATGCTATGTACTTTTGATATACATACCCATTGGTGTTCCAACCCCATAGGCTTTGGAGTCAATAAGGCCTCCAATTTGTGTAAGGTTGCAGTTGCGCTGTGTTACAAACTCGATGGTTGTAGACTCCATGAGGAACGCGTAGTCAGAGGTGAGCACACGGTGAATGCCTTCCTCAATATTCTTCACCATCACTGAGTGCCTCCGACTGCTCATAAACTCCCACATCTTATCATATGTGGAAATCTTTGTTTTCTGCAACGAGACAGGATGAGTGAAAAAAATGGTCTCAATGACCAAAGGATAAAAAAAAATAACAGTCTTTACACCATCTATTTCAATGCTGTAAATCCATGCGACTACAGAATTCAGTCATATTCAGATTTGCTTTAGGAAAACACATTTTCTGCTTCAGTAGAACTTTATTACATAGCTCTATGCTTTCTATCTGCTAAAGTCTGCTTAAAAGTAGAATACAGTCTCAAGTAGACGAGAATGCTAAATAGCAGTAGGAGTGCAAATAAAAAGCATCTATATTTTTCTGTGACGCTGTTATACCCTCTACATAGACAGAGTAGTGGCGTTATCAGTGCCTGTGTGCCTCCCTTTCTATACCTGTAATCACTGAGAAAAAGCCAGGCACACTTTAGTCTCTAGGAGAGCAGATTTGAAGGCATTTTTAAAACCATTTGAAACCTAATTAAGTCACATCTTCAAGGTCCCGCCCGCCATTATTGTGTGTAATGACTTTTTGTGACCGGTCTATATTTTAGATCAACTGGGTGATTTGTGGAGTGCGTATCAGAATCTTTTGGAGTCACCCTTGACAAATCAGGCGATTGAGCATGCAAGCTTCAGGCTGCTGATAAGAAAAGAGCACAGGTTGTGAATACATGGAGAGTAAAGCAACCACCAACACTCCAAGGCAGGAAGTGAGCCAAGGTGGGCTTCCATAGCCATACATAGGGGTTCACATAATTTCACACGTAAAGGATTAGAGTGTACATGATGAATGGCTACCCAACCAACAACCTCAGAAATAACACCCAAAGGACTGCAATATATACTGTAGCTGACATTTCTGTTTCAGAGAAAGCAACAGTTTCTCCAGTTAATCCCTTTATTGCAGTGCTTAAGGCTTTACCATCCCTTGTTGCATTTAAATTGCTGAAGATTTCTGTTAGTATGTTTTATGTACTTAAACACAATCACTATACAGATGTAGAAACAAACTCAAAAATAAGAAATTAAGGACATTCAGATTACATTAAACAGCACCACATTAGGGTGCAAAAATATTTAATATAAACAGATAAATCCCCTTTACTGAACAAATATATTTTCTTCATATAGCTGCTAACTTGAGGAATAGTTAATGATTGATAAAATGCCTTGTAGTAAATTGGGCTAGGACACACCCACAAAATCCTAATCTGGCCACCATGCAATCTAGTGCAGTTTGGCATTTGTTAAACAACTAATGTTTTGGTTTTGTTAAAAATTAATACATACATTTTTTAACTATTTACAGATTGTAGTTTTCTGATAACCTATAATGAATACATGTTAAAAGATAAAGATTCCATTCAGTCATTCCTATTCAGTCATAAACTGATAAAAAAGATATACAGATCCTAAGGTGGCTGGAGGATGACAACATTAGAACAGAGACTGCAAGGTTTAGAGCTCAGGGTACCAATGGAGAACAAATAACTCTGGAATTAGATGATTGAAATACTTAGAAAAAGCGGTTCACAGCTTGTATTATCAGCTTCTATTAACATAATTATTAAAATAAGTCACTGCCACTGTATCATTTTAATTATTAAGTAGCTATGTGAAGATATATTCTACAGATTTTATCTTTGGTTAAAATATAAGAAGAAGTAATGGGGCAGTTCTCAAATTACATCACATTTTCCCCGAGACAGCCGGTTTCCCAGCTGATCGGGCAGGGAGGGGACAAATTACATTGGCAACAACCACAACACTAATCATTTTTGAAGATGACGATGTCCCAGGAGCTTCATTTCAACCTGCTTCAATCGAGAAACCCAGCATAGAACAGCTGAAATGTTGGTTGAAATGTAGAGGGCTCAAAGTGATCGGAAAGAAAGCAGTATTAGTAGAAAGGTAGGAGAGGCTCCCCTCTTCTTTCTCACAACAGATAAAACCCATGTATATTTTAATTTATTATAGAGCTCAATGAAGAAATAGACTTAGAAACAGGCAATCATGCCGCTGTAATCAGACACTCGGATCCCGTTTCATATGCGCGCGCATATGCTGGGCCGGATTTTAGCAGGGGCTTACCGGGGCTGCAGCCCGGGGCCCCGGCATTTCGGGGGCCCCGAAGGATGTTTTCTATTTTTGTGAACGGCCGGCAGCACAGCGGCGCTTGGCTGCGCAAACCCCGCCCGCCCGCCGGCCGCCAGTGTGCGGACCCTGCCCGCCGGCCGGCACCGCAACGGCGCTTGGCTGCGAGGGCCGATCGACGCCGCTTGCGGCTTTAACATCCTTCATATGCGGCCTATCAGCGTACCTCGAGTCGCTGTTGCACGTTCCATAACAACAATGTTTAAAAACCATGGTTAGTAGACATCTTAGACTTAGAAAAAAAAGTTTTACTTTTTTAAAGTTTATCTGCTAAATGAAAGTAAAAATTTAAATGAGTGTAGATACAAAACAAAGATTGTGCATGTCTGCATTATAAGACAGGCTCAAAGTTTCAAACTTTGAGTATTGTTTTCTTATTTGGTTTGCGTTTGAGTAAATGTAGGTTGTGTTTGTGGTTCGAGTTCCTACAAAGAAGTTGAATGCAAAAGTGTCATTAATAAATGGAAATCTGTATTTTGTTCTTCATATTTTTCAAGATGTTCTCTGTAAAAACCTTGGTCTAGAAGATGAAAATTGTTCATCTGCACCCACCTCTGCTTTTATTGAGAACCGGGGGCTGTAAAAAATCCTTCAGAGGGCATATATATATATATATATATATATATATATATATATATATATATATATATATATATATATATATATATATATATAGGGTAGTTCACGCGTGACGTCAGCGATACATCCGGGTCCCGCGGGTAGGCAAAAACAGTACTGTTCTCGTCTACTACATGACAAAACGGGTGATTTAGAGCGTACTTTTAGTTTGTTTATTTTTGGAATCTAAACAATGCCTACGACTTGTTGTGCTCCCGGTTGCACACAGAGGCATTCCAAATCGTTGGATGTACGTTTCTGTCGTATACCGAAGGACGAAGAAAGAAATGGATATTTTCAATGAAAAGAGCGCAGGCAGACACTCCCAATGGACTGGGGGAGCCATCATACTACGACAGAATTTGCAGTCTACACTTCATTTCCGGTAAATACAACTTAATTCTGCTCTAGTCATTGTTCTACTTAAACAGCGGCGGAGGGGAGGTGGCGATCACTACACGGGCAAGAGAAGCGGTAGCAGCAGCAGCCGCTGCTGCTTCAGACAACTGCGGCAGAGCAGGCAGCGGCTGCTCCGCCCGTTCACGGGCTGCGGCAGCAGAAGCCAGCGGCTGCTGCGTAAACACTACACGGGCCGGAGAAGCCGCTGCTAGCAGCAGCTTCTCTGTTGCTGTAGTGTTTACGCAGCAGCAGCGGCTACAGCAGCTGCTGCTGCTATTACGCCCCCATTCACGGGCGCTAGTACTTCTGTGTTTACGCTGCAACGTTGCCGACACCGACACCCATTTTAACAAGACAAAAACACCTAAATAATCCGTAGTGAAAAATGTTTTTTTTAACCTACCAGGCCTCTGCTGAAATGCGGCCTGTGTCCGACGCCGCTTTGTGCTGTTGCACAAACATGTGTGAACAACATCCATCCATCCATCCATTTTCTGACCGCTTAATCCCTCATGGCGTCGCGGGCGTTGCTGGAGCCTGTTTCCTGATATAAAATAATTGTAGCCGTCCAGTGGTTTCAGGGGCTTTCGTGCTCTCTTGTCCGTACTGGCCTGCCGTGTTTATAAGGCAGCTGCATATGTTACACAGGGGAAAATGTGTTTCTTTTGTATTTATTTTCACTTGTTGTGTTTTGCATGCTTGGATTGTTTTGGTTTTTCTGCTTTCCCCTTTAACAACCCAAACGCAATGGGCTGAGGCTGGTTGACTGAGGAGGTGGAGCTCACTAATTGCACAGCTGCGCTTAGGTGTCAGCAGAGGCTTATAAAAGGAGCTTGAAGAGAAGGGCAGGCAGAAGCTGACCCTGCAGGAGAACGACACACTGCCGAGCAAAGGAGCAGGTGGGATCTGCATGCCAGAACAGACGGCCTAGTACAGAGGATCAGGGCAGAGGGAGCCTCTGCCCGCGCCTGTAAGTAGCACTCTGCTTTGGAATAAAGTATTTGTCGGATGAAAGTCCTTCAAGAGGATCTTGGAGCAGAGAGGCTGGCGTCTTCCTACTTGTTTCTTTCAGCTGGGGATCGAAGGTGTGCTGCAGACGGGCGGCCTCCACCAGGCGCATCATTTCTAAGCGGAGCTCAACCCCTGGTCCTCGTTGGTGACTTTTAAGACAATTGGTTAATTGCTGTTTTTAAAGGAAGAAGAAAAGGACTCTTTTATGGTGCCACTATTGCTGTGACTGTCCTTCTGTGGAATAAATCATCTTGAACTGGACTGTTTCACTGGTTGGGTTCTTGAGTTGTTTGCTCCCCCTTGTGATCAAGACAGAGCGTGGGGCCATATTGGCCACAGCTTATTTTGGCGTTGTTGACAGGATCACAAGTAGGGAGCAGCACTCATACCCAAAGGTAAGACCGCAACATGATGATGCCAGTCTTCCCTGGTGCACCTTGGGTGCCCAAGTACAAAGGGATTGAAGGTGAACTTAAATATGTGGACTGGAAAGAACAAGTACAAGGACTTTTAAATGCTCAGGAATTAACAGAGTCAAGGAAGGTGGACATTTTAATAGGGGCTTTAGCTGGAGAAGCAAAGCAACAAGTGAATGTTTTAGATGAGACTGAACGAGATCAGGTCTGTAAAATTTTTAAGCATTTGGACACATTGTATGGTGATAATACTCCAGTTGCTGTGTTAAGGTCACATTTTTTTGGTTGCATTCAGAAACCTGATGAATCTGTAAAGTCCTTTACTTTAAGGTTGCGAGAACTGTGCTGCAGGTTGCGGCAGCGCAGCTCTACTGATGCACCTACCGATGCAAATTTATTGGACCAGATGCTACTTGGCCTGCGTGAGGGTCCTCTGTCTCACACACTCCGAGCCTATGTGCGACACAATCCTAGGGAGGACTTTGCCGCCGTTCATCGAGAAGCACTACAGCTTGAAGAGGAACATAACGGCTCTCAAAGACTACAGAGTATGTGTTTTGCAGTAGGTGAGTCAACACAGAAGCAATCGTTATCTGACTCCAACTGGAAAGAAGAACTCAAAAAGGAAATAATGCATAATGTTAAAGAACAAATGAAAGAGTTGGCCAAAGAAGTAATTAATGATATCAGACCCCTTTTACAACAAAATCAGGTGGATGTTGCTGCTTCAGGGGCGTCAAGACCACTACAAAGACGGCCTGGGTATTCCCGTGGCTGGACTAGAGATGGACAACCTATCTGCAGGCAGTGTAAGCGGGCAGGTCATATTGCCAGGTTTTGCCAAGCAGCTGATGGGGAACAGTCGGCTTTAAACTAGGTAACCCTACTGCTGAGGCCCAAGCAGTGGGGATGGGGTGTATAACTAACGACCAAGGGGCCGCAACACCATTCATTGGTAAATGTCCTACCATAGAGTTATCTATGGGTGGAGTGAGAATGACAGCTTTGCTGGATACTGGTTCTCAAGTGACATTGGTCCAGCAACAAGTAATGGACTCTTATTTCCCTCAAATGAAAAGTGATAAGTCTTTGGTGTTTACATTAAAAGCTGCTAATGGCCTCACCATCCCATATTCTG
Organism: Fundulus heteroclitus; assembly: GCF_011125445.2. Taxonomy (NCBI): domain Eukaryota; kingdom Metazoa; phylum Chordata; class Actinopteri; order Cyprinodontiformes; family Fundulidae; genus Fundulus; species Fundulus heteroclitus. The sequence continues at coordinate 1,146,833 of NC_046363.1, forward strand.
GGTATGCTATTATGGACTTTGAGGTGGAAGGACTTAAAATACCTGAAAAAGGTGTTGTGATTGTAAAGGACGACTGTTCTACCCACCCACTTATTGTGGGCATGAATGTTATTGGGGCTTGTTGGGACACTGTTTTTAAAGGTGGAACGTCAGCTCTCTCCCCTCAGAAGTGGAAGTCTCATCAGGCCTGGGAAGAGGCATTTGCTGTCTGCCAGAGGATTTCTGCCACTAGGATGGAGGGGGATTCCCTAGGTTGCGTCCGGCCTGCCTGCCGCCAGGGAATACAGGTACCACCTAACTGTGAAATAATGATTTGGGGCCGTGCTTCACAGAAGATGAGGTCCAGGAATGGGCCGGTGTTGGTGGAGGCAATACGTGGATCAGGACAATGGGGGGCAGCAAGAACTTTGTCGGTGGTTGATCGGGGTCGCCTTCCCGTCAGGGTCTGCAACCCTCACCCATATCCATTACAAATAGGGCCCTATGAGAAGTTGGGCCGACTGTATCAAGTGGAGGAGACTGAAATCCAGGGTGCTGGTGACCTTAGTCTAACTATGGGATTGGATGGGGTGGTTGAAGTTGGTGTTACCAAAGCTGTAGAGATGGAAGAATCCAACAGCTGTGAAGAGGTGAACAAACTCCTAACTTCTGTGGTTTTACCCCCAGAACAGAAGGTGGAGCTTCAGGCCTTTCTGCAGAGGTGGAAAAAGGTGTTTTCAGTGGATGAAGAAGATGTTGGCAGAACAGACTTGGTCCAGCATAGCATACACACAGGAAATGTAGCACCTATCAAACAGAGGTACCGACCCTTGCCTCCTTTAATGTACAAAGAAATGAAGACATTGCTGGCAGATATGCTGAATAAAAGGGTTATCCGTGAGAGCAAGAGCCCATGGGCCGCACCTATCGTTCTGGTGAGGAAGAAGGATGGAAGTCTGCGGTTTTGTGTAGACTACAGAAGGCTTAATGCTGTCACTCATAAGGATGCCTTTCCCCTTCCTAGGATTGAGGAGACCTTGACATCTTTAACAAAGGCTGAATGGTTTTCAACGCTGGATCTGGCCAGTGGCTACTGGCAGGTTGAGATGGATCCTAAAGACCGAGAGAAGACTGCATTTACCACGCCACTTGGCCTCTTTGAGTTTGAACGCATGCCGTTTGGGCTCTGTAATGCTCCTGCCACATTTCAGCGTTTAATGCAGCAATGTTTAAACAGCCAACTTACAGATTCTGCCTTGGTCTATTTGGATGACATCATTATATATTCACCAGACTTTTCCTCCCATCTACAACACCTCGAAACTGTCTTCCAGAGACTTTGGCAGCATGGTCTGAAACTTAGATTGGACAAATGCAAGTTTTTCCAGTCGCAGGTAAAGTTTCTTGGCCACCTTGTTGATCCGAATGGGGTGAGACCCGACCCTGAAAAGTTTGTGCTGTCAAGAATTACCCTGTTCCAAATACCGTTCGCCAGGTCAGAGCTTTTCTGGGCCTGGCTGGGTACTACAGAAGGTTTGTCCCTGGTTTCGCCAAAATGGCCCGCCCTTTGAACTCCTTGTTGACTGGGAAACCTGCTAATAAGAAGTCAGAAATAAAGGTTATTTGGTCAGCTGACTGTCAGAAAGCATTTGAACAGTTAAAGACTGCACTTGCACAAGCCCCTGTTTTGGCTTATGCTGATTTCTCCCTACCATTTGTGCTTTATACGGATGCAAGTAAACAAGGTTTGGGTGCCATCTTAGCTCAGGTGCAAAGTGGTAGAGAACATGTGATAGCCTATGCTAGTCGAAGTTTGCATCCTGCTGAACAGAACGATGCAAATTACAGCTCTTTCAAGCTGGAACTTCTGGCTTTAAAGTGGGCCATCACCGAAAAGTTTAGAGACTACCTCACAGGAGCCAAGTTTACAGTCTTTACAGATAACAATCCAGTGGCACACCTTCAAACTGCTCACCTGGGGGCAACAGAACAACGCTGGGTAGCGCAGTTGGCCTCTTTCGATTTTGTTGTAAAATATCGGGCAGGGAAGGAAAATGTTAATGCTGATGCCTTGTCCAGATATCCTGCAGACACAGCACCAGAGGTCCAAGCTGCCTATGTGACTAATGCAGCAGCTTCTCCAGATCCTCAGGAGCCTGGACTACAGACACAGGACTGGAAGACTGCTCAAGAGTCGGATATGGACCTGAAGGTTGTGCAAAGGTATGTGAGACTGGGGACTTTACCTCAAGCACAAACCAGAAAAGGATTTGTCAGTTACCACCTGCAGAATTTTGAAACAGTGGAGGAAACTCGTACTCCGGGATGGTGTTGTTTGTCGAAAAGTAACAGACTGTAAAACGAATGAAACTCTTTTCCAAGTTGTATGCCCCAC
>NC_046363.1:1149706-1197206 GCF_011125445.2 Fundulus heteroclitus
TTGTCAAGAAAGCTCAAAGTTAAACAACCTTCATGTGTGGTGACAACATGGCCTGGGGTATTTAATTGTGCAAGGAAAATTCTCTGTAAAGATTGTGAGGTAAATACAATCCAGTAACTATCATCTACCTCTTTTACAGTAATATAGACCAACGGCTAATTAGATAGAGAATTTCCCCAGATAATCAAAATAAACAAATATTAAATATAGTGGAAATTAAAATACAAACACTACAAAAAACCTGAGGTTGTCAGTTTCATCATGGAGGGAAGTAAAATCTTGTCTGTTCACAAAGTATTCTCCCATCTGTTCATTTTGTGCTACCCAGTTATGCAAAGACGTGCAACTGTAGCTCTGCATGCATTCGTATACACAGGAGAAGAGAAGGTATAAGCTCAAGGGGAAATTAAAACACTTACCAAAACACACACTTATTGTGATAATAAATAAAGATAGGTGCATATTCTGAGCCAACTTAGATGACAGTTGCTGCTTTTCATTCTCTTGTGTGATCATATTGCCAGTAACATCAAATATATGTGTGTGTTAACAGTAAAACTGTTGGGATCAGGCTGTAAGTAAGCCCTTTGGTCCAATAGTTTTTAGGGTTAACAGAGGCCATCTTTTCTCTTCTATTCTTCACCAAGGTTCAAACAGATGGCAAAAGCTAAACTGACCAAGTCAGAGGAACTTCCTAATCCACTCGTCCAGCTCCTTCTGAAAGGACCTGCCGGAGAAAGGTGCTAAAAGAACATGCAGCAACAAGCACCCAAGATGTGTGTATCTTTTTTTTTAATACTGTCTTGATTTTAGCTGCCCCTCCACAAAAACAGTTTAATCGACTCATTCAAAAGCAAAGATAATCATGAAGAGCATTGTGCACCTGACAATTTCAAATCAGGACTCATTGAGTCTTTAGTGATACTAACAGAATATATCTTGTTCTCTTCTGTAAATAACCAATTTCTTTGCTTTTTCTATTTTCTTCTACCTGTCTTTTTATGTAAAGCACAGCTGAAAATCTAATCCAGAGAACAACTGAACACACCTGCCTAATTTTACCACCTTCCATTGTTCTACCACTAGAGACCTTAGAAAATGTTTCATCCAAACTGTCTCAAATAGAACAGAACATCTTCACCACAATCTGAGGAAGTCTGAAATAAGAACTACATCTTTGGATTTCATGGTTTTTGAGAGTAAATCCTTTTTGAACCAAAGAGCTCAATACAAATCATAATTTAACTTTGGAGTACAGTTCTGTTCAGGAGTTTACATTCCATGAGCATGAATATCATAATTTTGATTTATTTAATCTGTTATCTTTTAAAGTTGGTGCACTGATTTGTTTAAAGGAACACTTTCTTTAATCAACACACAGGATATACACTCATAGTTATGTATGTAGGTACTGTATGTATCATGTTATACTGTACCAATTGTAGACAGTAGAGCAGGTCAAACATATTCGATGGCTACAAAAACAGTGTGGTTCAGGAGCAACTTTCAATGGCCATTTTACTGGCCACTATGGGCTTTCTGTGGATATTTGAGTCTGTATGTATAACTTTTAATCAATTCACTTAGACAAAAATGTCAACAAAATTCTAACAAACAGTTATGTTTTAAAAACCATTGTACTTTAGATCAACCCTTGAAGAGTAAGAATACAAAAAACATTTATACCCATAATGAGTGGATGTAGACTCACCATGAACAAGACTGTGGCTATACAATTTCAAAATGAAGACTTAAAATATTTACCAAAAAGGTTAAAACAGCAACTGGTTAATTTATTTTCCCTATACATTTAACAGACTTCTCTAGTGAAGATGGTGGGGACTGTTAATATATTTACCATGTCTGACCTGGTAATTTTAGAGCTAAAATGCAAACTATTATGTTTGGTAAGCAGACGGAGACACAATAATAATACTAATATCCTTAGTCAGAGTCATACTGTTTTTGAAGCAAGGTGAAGGAAACAAGAGAAAAGAAGAGACAGCATGATGTCTAAGACACCAGGGACAGTGAGGGGGAGGTGGGAGAGGGACTGCAGCCATTCACATTAAACTTGACACATCTCACACACTTGAACACACAATATGAGTGCATTAGCTTTCCGACACTCTCCCAGAGACACACACATACAACTCAGAGACGGTTGAGAGGTCTTCAGTGTCTTTGCTCAGGACCTGGGCACCTGTGCTTGTCAGAATATTATTGGCACCTTTTTTATCGTACCAGTATGAGAATCACACACTTAATTTAACCCAATGCCATTGCCAATCTGAAGCAGATATTCTTCTCAAAACAAGGAATTATATCTGTACAAGTGTATGAGTAGAACATGGAGATTATCTTAGTGATTAATTACAATTTAGTATTAAAAACATGACAGAGTTTTATTATTGAGCCTAAACTTTGATTCATTTCAACACTGTTATAGAGTACCATCACTAAAATGTTAAGTCAGATGTATGAGGCTCAACGATGGACGTCAGGCATTTCTAACCCTGTGTAGAGCTGCAACCATTTGAAGTGACATGTTACCTGGCTATGACAAACAGCACACAACTGACACCCAAGTAAGCCAGCAGAATATACATCCAGATATCAGGCGAGAGTGGGTTGAGGAAGGAGAAGACCCAGGGTTGGTCCCGTTTGGCTTGTGGTACAGTATACTTATACCCAGCGTCATGAAGGGCTTGGAGAAGTCAATTACTTTCTCACGCACATATGTGATTGCGAGGGGAGCCACTGCCAGATCAGCTCTCTGTCAACAGTAAAAAGAGACATGAAGAAGGACAGGCTTTAAATTACAGGTACATGAAGCATTTAGAGGCAATCAAATTAACAGACAGGTTCTTACACACTGCAATCTGTCCAAAAGCATTTTGTAAGAAATTTAAAGCCCTTGAGTATACTCTCACCATTACACTGACCTTTACCTTTCTGAAGTCATTGACCTTATTTTTATATGGTTTAACCCTAAAACTCTAGCTGTGAATGTGTGGGACTATCCTGCAACATACATTCTGATATTAATACAAAGATCTGCCAAATGTTTCTGCAAAGAGCAACAAAATGGAGGAATTTGCTTGTTTGGTATTAGGTTACTTATATTTCATAAAGACTAACTGGCCACTATCTCAAACACACATTGCTAGTGTTGGGTTGGACACTCTTTTGCCCTCAGAACTGCACATCCATCCATCCATCCATCGTCTTCCGCTTATCCAGGGTCGGGTCACGGGGTGTAACAGCTTTAGTAGGGAGGCCCAGAGGGCCCTCTCCCCAGCCACTTGGGCCAGCTCCTCCAGGAAATCCCAAGGGTTCCCCAGGCCAGCTGGGGAAACATAGGTCCCTCCAGCGTCTCCGGGCCTCCCCCTGGGCCTCCTCCCGGTGGGACGTGTCCAGAACACCTCACCAAGGAGGCATCCAGGAGGCATCCTAACCAGATACCCGACCCACCTCAATGGCTCCTCTTCAACGTGGAGGAGCAGCGGCTCTACTCTGAGTCCTCACCCTATCTCTAAGGGAGAGCCCAGACACACTGCGGAGAAACCTCATTTGGGCCCGCTTGTATCCGGGATCTCGTTCTTTCGGTCATGACCCAAAGCTGATGACCATAGATGAGGGTAGGAACTTTGATCAACCGGTAAATTGAGAGCTCTGCGTTTTGGCTCAGCTCTCTCTTCACCACAACGGACAGAACTGCACATCTATTATTGCAAAAATTAATATTTGATCATTTTTAAGGAACCACTTGGACATGATTTGACCTTTGTGAAATGGTGCTTTTTCCTGCTGGAAGTGGCCATCAGAAGATGGTACACTGTGGCCATAAAGGGATGGACATGGTCAGCAACAATACTCAGCTGTGCCCGTGGCATTTAAATGATGTTTATTTGGTGCTAAGAGGCCCTGATTGTGCCAAGAAAAACATCAGCCATACCAGTACAACATCACTAGCAGCCAGGCAGGACAGATACATGCTTTCATATAGTAATATGATTATTATTATTATTATTATTATTATTATTATTATTATTATTATTATTATACCTATTTTTGGATAAGTATATCCCAAAATCTGACCCCACCATCTAACTGTTGCAGCTAAAATAGAGACTCATCATACCAGGCAACATCTTGCCAGACTGTTGATGTCCAATTTTGGTGAACCTGAGTGAACTGCAGCCTTAGTTTTGTGTTCTTAGCAGAAACATTAGGCAAAGATTGGTGTGAACCTTGGATAGTGTAACTCATTTTATGACATACTGTATATGAAGAGATGGTATTGTGCAAATGTTGATGTAAACTACTGTTGTTGGTCTTCTGTTCCCTTTATACAGTTCAACAGACCTGTCCATTCTCCTCCTAATATACAAAGTCAACCACAGCATTTTGGTTCACCATAATTGGTATTCCTTGGATATTTTGCCTTTTATTCTTCTATATAAATCCCAGAGATGATTGAGTGTGAAAATCTCAGTAGATTAGCAGTTTATGAAATTGCAATAGCCTATCTGGCATCATAGACCATATCACATTTAAAGTCCCTTAAATCCCCTCTTTTTACCCCCATCCTACAAAGAAAGTTCTAGAATTGCAATGCTCAGAGTGGCAGGCATTTGGAGTCACTCTGGTTACATTTATTCTGATTTATTCTTTAAAAAACTTTTACTACTCCTTTTGCTGGTGATTTTTTTTTTTACAATTATCCCTGGGGTTTTGATAATGCGCAGCTGGAAGTATTTTATTATTTTTAAACTTTGGGATAGATGTTGTTATGGTGCATAACACTAGCGGCCCAATGTTTTTCTTAATAAACCAGAAGAAGCAGCTGATTAAAATCTCAAAAATACAAATACTACACAAAACTATCATTGCAAATCCCAGATGGGAAGAAAATGAGACTTAGGATGCAGAGCAGGAGTTAGTGGAAGAAGAGAAGGAAGAAGTTCAAAACCATCTCTTCCGTTGATCACAATGTGAGATCTTTTGCAAAGAAATTGCATAATTCAACCCCTTAATATGGACCCACCCACCCAGGGAACACAACATTATGTGTATCACTGTGACAAGGCTTTGAGATCATATCCTTAATTCCATTGTCTCTGAATGGTTCACTATCCATTCAAGTAGATGGAGATTAAAAGAGAGTGGAAAATGCCAAAGGTGACATATCAGCAGAAATGGAGAACAACAAATTGTATAATCCAGTACGTTTTGTCCATATTATTTGTGGAGAGAGTTCACCAGTGTTATTTTGGAAACAGCACACATTCCACTGTCCAGCTGTTAATGACACTGCATCTGATGTCATCAGCCTCAGTTGTTGAAAAGCCACAGGCACAACACCCCAATGTGTTTGTGGCAATATCTGGTTGATTTTGATCAAGCCTCACTCTGCAATACTTCCAACATTTAAACAGTTGGTCAGCTGCTCTACCAGAGAAAACAAAACGTTGGGTTTATTTTATGCAAAAGTCAGAGGTGCTTATATCTCCAAAGCAACATCTCCTCTTGGCAAATTGGATCATAATCATGTATGTCTTTACTTGGAGTGTCAAAATTTGTTCCGAGACAACCCGGGTTATTTTGAGACAAACTGATATGTACTGTGCCAGCAACATAGGGAGGACATCAATGCCATGAGTGTGTGACCGTCTATATAAAATGATGTGTGAATAACGGCATACCCATCTGAACGGTGAGATGCTACCCCAACAACAAATCCAGGATTACCAGTAACCTGCAGAACTGCCACAAAAGAAAAAAGTCTTCAGGCTGTCAGACATGCAATAAGTGAAAAGTATAAAGAGCAAAATCAAGGCTCGATATCTTGCAAATGAAGATTAGTGACCTCAGGGAGTTGTACCAGAAGCTGGAAAGCATGCACTGGCAGAACCTTTAAGAGCTGTGTGGTCAGGGATGTAGAAAATCACAGGCTCCATGTAGAAAGAAGATCAGCTCTGAACATAGTCTTTAATGGCTTCAGTTCAGCAAAAAGATCAGCATCATCCTCTCCTGCCTGAAGCTATAGAGATATCAACCCTCTCTTAACTTACAGCTTTCCTGTCATACAGAAAAGCTGTCACATGCACTGTGACCCTCCAGCTACAAAATGTTTGTTTCAACCAAATCAGAAAACACTGGTGCTAACTCCACCTCTTTCCTGTTTGTAGAACTCAGGTGAAGATGCAGCTGGAGAGACTGAAACGGAACAAGACTGCTGGTCCAGATGGTGCTAGCTTCAGGGAAGCAGTGTGGGATTTTGTAGTACTTCTTTAGCCTTACCAAGGAGATGGTTTGAGTGCAATGAAAAACCTTCCCTTATTCTGGTAACAAAGAAAGCTAACCAATCAGTCCTTGATGACTATAGAACTGTTTTCCTAACATCTCACATCTTTGTTGCCCACCTGATTAGCCAAGAAAGCACATTTCAGGACCTATTGCAGCTTGCCTTGGAGTTGGAAAGGCCATCATACATATTCAATAAACACACTACCATCTGAATAAAGCAGGCATCCCTGTGAGTATCATGTTATTACATTTATAGTGAGTTAGTCAGAAACTAGCAAAGACACAGAATGAAATCTCAACAAAGTTCAAACAGACCACAATTTGTGAGACTGAAAGGTTGTTTTTCTAACCAGGTGCTCAGCAGCATAGGAACACAAAAGGAAACTGCACAGCAAGTATTGCTTTTTAGGTCTGTACACCTCAGAGTTCCCAGTACAAGCCAGTCTTGTCATCTGCTGAAATACTCAGATGATGCTTCATTTGTCAAGTACATCAGAAATGGATTAGATGCTGAGCATACATAACTGGTACACTGCTTTCAGGCATGGCATAGAAACAATCATCCGATCTTGAATTCAATTCAATTTATTTGAATGTGAATAAAAATGGAAATAGTTGTAGATTTCAGGAGAAACAGGAATGCATCAAATACTATTTGTATCATGGGAGAGAAGGGGGATAATGGAAAGTATAAATACCTCGGTTTTATTTTCATTGTTGGGGTAGCAGCAGTGGATCTAGTACATCAAAAAGCTAAACAAGCTAATAAAAAAGTCTGGCTCTGTTCTGATAATTACATAGAAATATCTGGAGATTATGTGCAAAAAGGATGTTTGGTAAAATCAAGAACATTAGGGAGAATCCTGAGCATCCTCTTCATGAGACTGTCATAGAACAACACTTTTTAGTCAGAGGCGTCCTCAGAGCTTCTGTAATACTGACCACAACAGGAAACCCATTGCTATCACAGCTGTCACCAGCTACACTGAAAAAACTTGAATGAGTTACATTTAATTTCCCATGCATGCTTTGAAATTTTGCAAACGTTCTACATTGCATCTAGAAGTTTAAATGCATTCAGTTGTTGCACAGTTGTGATACAGTTTGTGTAAAAAGACTACTAAATAGGTGTATCTCATAAAATCTTCAGTGAGGCTAGAGAAGTATTTTGCAGTTATATACTGTTTCACTCAGAAAATCTTGCACGATAAGCATTTTTTTTAAATATAAAACAGCCTGTGTTCTGTTGGCAGTTAATTAGGCGCCTGCCATAGCGTTTGCAATGAGGAGGCAGTGCTGTGCGAAGCATGGAGGCACCTATTACTATGCACCTCTAAAGGCGTCTACATATTATTCTTAATTAATCTTCCGTCACGATTAATGCGGCCCGAACCGTAGCGTGCACCCCCACAATATAGGTATCAAAACGTGCAGCTCGATTAAGAGATGTGTGCTATTACTTTTATTAGGGTTTTGAGTTACCATGGCAACGCAATTAGCGAAAAACCACCCCCAAAAAACCCATAGGAATGAATGGAGTCGGGTAGAAAGAAAGCCTCAAAAAAAGCCTCCAAATGACCATTTTCAACGCTGTACTGTGTCGCCATGCTTTCACCTACGAACACCGTTTAACTTCCAGTTTGTAGATATATCCGTGAACTACTCAGAAGTGAAAATGGGATGTGGATATCTTTTATCGTCTTTTCACAGTTACTCCTCAAAGCTCATGTCCAAAAATCAACGAAATCATCGTTTACAATGAAAGTCAATGACGGAATTCTCCAACCGCTAGAGTGGCCCACTCTAGCTTTTGTAAAGATTTCAAAACTCCGAACAACTTGAGCTTACTCACTCAATTTTCACTCTACGTAGACGAAATATACATTAAAATGTAGGTATTTTTGTCAGGATTCGGGAAATGTAACCCTGGCATTTATAGATTTTTCGCAAATCACCTCAGAGCGACACAAACCCGAAACCTCCCCTATTCATTTCCTATGGAGCGGTTTTGAAAAATGACGTCTCAAAATCCAAAACATCACATGTTTTCTCATCGTCGCTACTCCTAAACCGTTTTATGTACAGGCATGAAACTTTCACACATGAATGTCCCAACCCTTCTAGCACTCACAAAAAAGGAATTTTGTGGATAACTGTTACGGTTTTTCCGCAGGAACAATTTGTTCGGGTGTAGCGAATGTGCAAAATCCTAAAAACGCTTTGGAGCTGCATTTTCCTTACCTGACTCCGCCAGATGGATTTGCTCCGCATATCCATCTGGAAACCTTCCGTTGAAGTAATTTTGGGAAGGGGCGAAAATACTGGTTAGCTGATTGGCCTATGTTGGTGATAGACGGGCCAAATAAACCAATCAGATTCGTCGTCGCTCTGTTACGAGCGACGACGAAAACACAACCACAAGCCAAGCTACTCTTGCTGCTGCAGATAAAGGCTTGTTAGCTCAGCAAAGAAATACTCTGTAATTCCGATAAAACTTGCTCGATAGCCACGCTAACGCTAGTTTCATCGGCTGAAGCCGCCATGTTATTTAGACTGAACTGCCGCGCTTCCCGTTGCGTCACACCTCAACCCGCCTCAAAGCCAACGCTGATTGGACGTTCGTTTGGTGAACGGCTCCAAATTTTCTTTAACGGAGAGTAGCCAGACTGATCTGCGAGTGAAACCTTGAAAGCTCGCGAGATCAGGATGGTCTCACGAGGCTAGCATTTTCCCACATCATCCACTTTTTTACATCGTCGCTGTGCCTACACCGATTCTTGTACAAACATAAAAATGAGCACAATAGTCCTCAAAAGTCGGCTAGTACTCACGGTGAAATAATTATTTTGATATCTCTTATACTTTTTCAGCTACAGCGATTTGTTCAGGACCGTTTTTAGAGGATTTCTGAAAATCCATATAAATCCCCTTTATATCATAATTTTTTACGCCTTTATTAAACTTTTTTCCGTAAAAGCCGATAGCTTGTCTTCTTCCCCTATCTGTTACGAAATAAACGCAGAAAAAATTACGTCTCTACCATTTCGGATCAGGAGATATGGAGCAATGTTCGAGGCAAAGTTCTCCATTATAATCCAATAGGCAGACTCTAACACAAAGTGTCTGCACTTTAGTAGACGGGCCAGCTGCAGGCGTCAGTGAGTTTCCATGACGACGGAACTCTGTTGGCCAGAGGGACAGGCTCCATTGGGATACAATGGCAACTTTCGACGCTCACTGCTGTGGCTGTGATTAATGTAGGAATCTGAAATTCGCATAGTCACTTCCTCTTAACATTTTAAAATTTTCATGTCACTTTCAGCCAAGTGTCACTTTTCTGGCCCATTTTGGATTTCACATGCTTTCCTATTGGGCCTTTGCTTCCAACAGGAACTGGCATTATGCCCAGACATGACCCAATAGGGGGTTTTCACTGACGTCACTGGCCAACTTCCGGTCCGCCATATTGGGTGGCACACTTCCTTATCTCTAGTTGTCGTACACGTATTATCGTATGGCGAATGGATAAGTACGCCAGCACGCTAGAGCGACCAGATAAGGACGTATATCTGAGGAAATGTTCTGTGATCGACCATATGGACCCTATGCCCTCCACGGTGCCTTGTTTAGCCGTAATCCTGATGATTGGCCAAATGTAGAGCACGGCGACATAGTGCATTACCTGGTGTTCGGTGAAAACCCTCTGCACACTCTTGAGGAAATGAGAGCTTACAAGGATCTAGAGGCTTACAACCAGTTCACATCTGGTTGGGTACGAGATGTCGAAGTTATGTACATCAAGGAAATCGCCATCATACGTGGACAGGTGAGTTTTAATAAGATGGTAAAAATGTAAACAATCCGACGCAAATGCGTCGCACACTTCTGCAGTGGCTGACGGCCAGCGGTGTGCAAAGGCGCTTGGCTGCAGGGCTGATCAACGCCACTCGCGGCTTTAATTATTTAAGCAGAACAATGACCAGTGCAAAATTAAGTTGTATTTACCGTATTGGCGCCGGTAGGAGCTGCAGATCATAAAGCCAGCAAACAGTGGGAACACAGTAACTCGTTCAAAGGTAAGCTGTGCTCAGACGGGCTTTGGCACATGCTAACTGTTAGCGCTAACAACCACTCACGCATGTAATGTACTTTTAACTTGCTGCTATGTGTTTCAAAGGTTTAGAACACACTCTCATTGACATCGGGATACTGTGGAAAGTTATGTTCGGTCGACTTACAGCCGCGATCCAAGCGAGCCGACGACTCTTTGTTATCTTATCTCTGACACTTGTTCTCCGTGGTTGCGCCTCCAGGCAGGAAAGCGGTGGAAAATTAATCCGTTTCTATGTTTTTCCCATGGCGATCATGTGTTGCGCTGTTACAGCCCACAATACAGCAACGGTTTACCATGGTTGAAATCAAGTTAAGGTAAAATTAATCAAATTAAAACATGGCTGAGAGAGGGAGTACAGTACGCGGTAGTCATAGGCAGTAGAGGCGGCGGAGGCAGTCAACATGGCAGCCGCGGAAAGTAATACGTCATGACGCCCAAGCCCTATTATTAATATATTCTTACATGTTTTAAATACTTAACAGTTAATTACCTGTGACAAAGTGAGCACCGCAGACTCTGGCGTATTCCAGCTTAACACCGTCCAAATCGGACCTGGATATCCGTGTCAGCCATAGGTGACGGCGTTGTTCAGAGAGCTGTTTTGTTTTTTCACACTGATTCACTATTACGGCTGGTAGGCGATAGAAAGAGCGTTGTTCTCCACCTCCACGGGCCGTGCAACCAACCATTAAACACGTTTTCCCCATTGTTCATTTCCAATACTGCCTAAGGCATCATACAATGCAGGTCAACGGTGCGAAACGAATGACACCCAATATGGCGGACGCGCTGAGTAGTCACGTGAGCGTGACGTCACCTGAAAACCCCCTATTAGCCAATACAGCACAACCCACCTGTGGGAAATGGCACTACACACCATTTTGGTCAAATGTTGAGTTCTAGGCCCAGATGTGGTGAGGCTGAGTTGCTAAAGGAGGCCAATCTGACCCATGAACTTTGGTCACGTTTGGTGACATTAAGTATTGGCACCCCATTTTGAGGCACTTCCCAGTACATGATTTGGACCAAACTGACAGAGTACACTCACCCGGTGATACCAAACTCAACCATTTTAGCGGCTAATGGTTAGCATGTTGCTAAACGGAAGTAGCTCTAGGAAGGACTCACCAACTTCTGCTTCACAGAGTCTGTACTTCCTTTAGAGAGAAAGCTCCACAATAAATTTGGGCAACGTCACATAAAGTATATCCAAGCTATGAGGTGTCAAACATCCAATACTTTTCAATGGGGGACCAAACCCTTTATGGTCCAAGAAATGCATGACCATATATGGCTATAGTATAGCTCAGATGGAAAGTGCAGGCTTTGCATGCAAGAGGTCATGGGATAGATTCCCGGTGTGGGAGACTTAGAGTTTTTTATTATAATCCCCACAGTGTGTATAACAAAACATGTGTGCTGATCCTATGACATATTTTTTTGTACCTCCCTATTTGAGGCACATCCCAGTACAGGATTTGGACCAAACTGACAGAGTACAATCACCCGGTGATACTGAACACACAACCATGCTAGCGGCTAACAGTTAGCATGTTGCTAACTGGAAGTAGCTCTAGGAAGCTTGTACAAACTTCTGCTTGACAGATTTGGTAAATTTTAGGATTTTCTCCCTTTTTAGGCACTTCTCAGTAGAGGATTTCAACCAAACTAACAGAGTAACATCACCCGGTGATACTGAACACAACCATGCTAGCGGCTAACCGTTAGCATGTTGCTAACCAGAAGTAGCTTTAGGAAGGTCCTATCAACTTCTGCTTAGCCAGGGTTCTTCTGCCTTTACAGACAGAGAGAGGGCTGCAGCTGTCAGTGAGTCTCCATGACAACACTGCTAGCAAGAGGCTCCTAGGAGGTCCATTGACTTAACATGGCACCTTTTGACGGCCGCTGAAGGGGCTGTGAAGACCGTAGGAAGCTGAAATTCGCAGTGTTGCTTCCTGCTTCTATTTCTGACGGTACGGTACGCACCAAGTGGCAGGCGCCTTGCTAAATTTCTTCAGAAATTTTCTAGTTAATCTTATCCTACACCAGGTGTGTCCAAAGTCTGGCCTGGGGGTCATTTGCTGCCCCTGGACTGATATTGTGTGCCGCCCCCAACTGCATTCTAAGAAAGTTTTATATTCATACTCATACATACTCATACTCATACATACATAAAATGGCGCCGGTGTTTGAGGCTTGCCGTTTGACTCTCCTCCTGTTTTGCCTTTGTCTGCTGTCCGCTTTTAATTTCATTACAAGTGTAAACTTTCTGATTGTGTATGACCGCCAAACATTGCTGGACATCGGTGCCTCGACTGGAAATACGTTACCGAGGACATATACTACAGACAAAACTTCGACCCTGCTGTTGGGCATTCCAGCTCACCTGTGTCGTTTCTGGACTCTGCCTTTCCGATGGCAGTGAGCACGCCGCCGTGGAAGCCGCGGTGGTCGGCTAGTGCGATTAAAGGCTGCTCTACGGCGCAGTTTATCCGCCTCCAGGTTGTGCGGGCTGGTGCCTCGCCTGTCCTGCCCATTTCGTGTATTGGATCCTGTTGATTCCTGTCTGGTTCTTGTTGGTGGAAGCCAGGATGGAGTTTTCCAGTCCCCTGGTCCCTGCGCTTCTCGGCCCTGTAGACGCCGGGTGAATCCTAGCAACCTACGCCCTCTCTGCCGGGAATCCCAGACGCCAGCTGATGACGTAGCTTCACCCATTTCTGCCAGGATCGGTTTGATAAATGCCAGGTCGCTGGCACATAAAACTTTCGTAATTAGGGATTTCTTTTCCTCTCAAGGATTAGATATTTTATTTATAACAGAATTGTGGACAAGTGGTTTGGGTGACTCCAACATTTTCAATGAACTTGTCCCGCAGAACTGCAGTTATTTTAATTCTCCAAGGATGTCGGGCTCTGGCGGAGGAATAGTGACTGTTTTTAAAAGTTGTTTTACTTGCAAGCAGTTGCCTCAACCTTCGTATAGTAGCTTTGAGCTTAGCCTATTTGAACTTGGCAGCTCTCACACTGTGTTGTGTGCCGCAGTCTATCGGCCACCAAAGTATAACAAAAATTTTATAAATGACTTTTCGGATTTCTTGGCGGATATCATGCCAAAATATGACAGAGTTCTCATTGTTGGTGATTTTAATATTCATGTCTGTTGTCCGACTTCACCTATGGCTCAGTCATTTCTTAATGTTATTGATTCTTTTAATTTTGAACAGTCTGTGACTGGTGCTACTCATGAGCATTGTCACACTCTTGATTTGGTTTTATCTTATGGTCTACCAGTTTTTAATTTGGAAATTGGTGACTCATTCTTTTCAGACCATGTGCCTGTTTTATTTGAGATAACGCTGTCCTGTGCAAAAGCTAAAACTCGCACTGCAGCTCGGCTCTGTTGTGTTTTTAACCCTACTACTGCTGGTCTGTTTTCTTTTGCTTTTAATCAGAACTGTACCATCCCAGGAGCTGTGGGAAATAACACTGAGGAACTCAGCAACTGGTTTTATTCTACCAGTAAACAGCCTTGGATTTGGTGGCACCACTAAAAGTTAGACTTCCAAAATGCAAGCGTGAACCCTGGTTAAATGAGGTCACTCGGGCTGCCTGGAGAGACTGTCGCAGAGCAGAACGCAAATGGAGAAAGGACAAATTACAGGTGTCCCTCCAAATATTAAAGGAATGTTGGCGCCGTTATCAAAGAATTGTAAAAGGCAGCCAAAGAAAGTACCTGTCAGGTTTGATTGTATCAAATAGTCATAATCCTGCTACCTTATTTAAAATTATTAACTCTGTTCTGAATGATTCCAATAGTGGCTTTATGGAGACCTCACCTGCGGTATGTGAAAACTTTTTACACTTTTTTGATGAGAAAGTCACTTCTATTAGGGCCCAGATCATCCCCTCTGCTTATGATCCTTCAGTTGTGGTGCCTTGTTCTGGTGTTTTCCACAGCTTTGAATGTGTGAACTTGCAATCATTGCAGGAGGTGGTTAGTCACTTAAGGCCAACTGGTTCTCCAGATGATGTTATTCCGCCCCAATTATTTAAAGACGTTTTTTCTACTATAGGTCCTTCTGTCCTTGCTCTTGTAAATAGTAGCTTGTCCTCAGGTGTTGTTCCTAAAACTCTGAAACATGCAGTTCTCCAGCCTCTACTTAAGAAACCAATTTTGGATCCTACTGTTCTGGCAAATTATCGACCTATCTCTAAATTGCCTTTTGTTTCTAAAATTCTTGAGAAGGTAGTCTGTAATCAGCTAATGACTTATCTTAATGAACATAATATATTTTTTCAGTTTTTTTCAGTCCGGTTTTAAACCATTGCATAGCACAGAGTCAGCTCTTTTAAAAGTTTTTAATGATATACTTTTAGCAACTGATTCTGGTGACTTTGTTGTTTTGGTGCTGTTGGATTTATCAGCTGCTTTTGATACAGTTGATGATGACATTTTACTTTCCCGTTTGGAACAGTGGGTGGGCATCGGTCACATAGCTCTGGATTGGTTTAAATCTTATTTGGCTGAGCGTACTTTTTGTGTCTGTCTTGATGCCCATAGGTCCCCCTCTGCTTCCCTTCGTGTGGTGTCCCACAGGGCTCAGTTCTAGGCCCACTTCTTTTCTTATTGTACCTTCTTCCTCTCGGCTCTATTTTTAGAAAATATGGGATTGAAAATAAGAAAATGAAGGAATCCATTCTGGACATACAGTCGCGAAGTATGAGAGATAATCTCGTCTTTGCAGGCATCCAGGAGCAGCAGGGAGAGATAGCAGAAGAAACGGTCCGGAACTTTCTCCAGCAGAAGCTAAAAATCCCGGCGGATCAGGTAAAAAACATCACTTTTCATCGAGTCCACCGGCTCGGAGGTAAGAAACCCGACAAAACCCGTCCTCGCCCGATCATAGCTAAATTTGAGCATTATAAACAAAAAGAATTTGTTAGAAGTTGCGGCAGGGAACTGAGAGGGACAGACTTTAGTGTTAATGATCAGTTTCCTAAGGAAATCCTAGATCGCAGGCGAGTGCTGTTCCCAATCAGGAAGAAATACATGATGGACGGCGTTAAAGCCACCATATCGGTTGACAGACTTTATATTAATGGACAGTTGTTCAGGGATCAGAAGATCACCCCTTGGCTTTATTAGTTACACCACAGGTGGACTTAAAGCATGTTTCAATGATTTAAAATAAATAAATAAAATAAATAAATAAATAAGACGCACAGATCGGTACACGGTGATAAATTAAATACACGCACAGCTAAAGAGCACGTTGGTATGGTTGGTGTTCACGGTTGGGTACAGAAGGCACGGGCTATGGTTTATCCCTTTACACACTCTCTTACTCTTTGCACTTTTTTATTTTTTTGTGTATTTCTATCTTATTTGTCTGCTTCTTTCCTGAACATCACTCAATCACAAGCACATCATATGATGCTACCTGGGTCTATGTATGACTATTTTCTCAAGGGCATGCACCTTCTAACTTCTCACTCACATCTATGGCGAATGTAAAGTTTGTGACATGGAATGTGCATGGGGCTGGCACCAGAGAGAAAAAAATGAAGATCATTAACCAGCTTACTAGATTAAAGGCAGATGTTGTATTATTGCAAGAAACCCACAAATCAGCTACAAATGCAAGTGAGCTTAATTCACCTGAGTTCCCTAATGTGTTTGCGGCCTGCTATAACTCTAGACAGAGAAGTGTAGCAATCTTAATCCACAAAAGCGTTAGTTTTAAAATATTAGATAAAACTATAGATCCTGAAGGTAGATACATAATAATTAAAATAGCTATCCATAACCAGAAGCTATGTATTGTCAGTATGTTATCCAAATGTTGATGACCCCTCTTTTTTCCACCAATTCTTCCTTGCACTTTCAAAACACGGGGATTGTTCACTAATTATAGGAGGTGACTTCAACTTTGGTTTAAATAACGATATAGACAGGTTGAATAAAACAGGGGCTCAGCGTAGTTGGCAGTCAGTAAGTGTAGTAAAACAATACATGAGTGATTTTGGTCTTTGCGATGCATGGCGTTCTCTTCATCCTATTAGTAAAGAATACACTTTTTTCTCAAATGTTCACCATTCGTACTCTCGTCTGGACTACTTTCTAATAAGTAGCTCACTGCTGTCGGTTGTTTCAGAGACGGTAATTCATCCTATTGCTATCAGTGATCACGCTCCTGTTACTCTCACCTTAATTAATAAAAAAATAACCACACAAAACAAAAGCTGGAGATTTAATACATCACTGCTTAAAGATGAAGAATTTATAAAATTCATTAAAGAACAGTGGGCTTCATACTTAGAATACAATGATCAACCAGGTACATCGGCATCGATATTGTGGGAAGCTGGAAAAGCAGTGATGAGAGGTAAAATAATTTCTTTCTCATCTCATAAAAAGAAAAAAGAAAACAAAAAGATTCAGGAATTAGAAGAAAAACTTAAGTTACTAGAATTATCTCAAGAAGAAGGGAAGTTAGGTAAAATCCGTGAAGTAAAATTAGAACTAAACCACTATATTGAAAAGCAAAATAGATTTCTAATACAAAGACTCCGAATAGAAAATTTTGAACATGGCAATAAGTCAGGAAGCTTTCTAGCTAATCAGCTTAAAATAAATAAGGAGAAAACTACTATATTTGCAGTTACAGATTCAACTGGTAATACAGTAAGTGAACCAGAGTGTATAAATAATACCTTCCGCGATTTCTACAAATCTTTATACACACCACAGATAAATCCATCAGAGAAGGATATTAAGCAATTTCTGGATAAAATTACACATCCTAAATTATCAGATAACCAAAGAATGACACTGGATTCCCCGCTGACAACAGCTGAAACCCAGGAAGCTCTTAAAAGCATGCCTAATAAAAAGGCTCCAGGTCCAGATGGATTCCCCACTGAGTTTTATAAAGAGTTCTGGAATATTCTAGCCCCAACGTTCCACAGAATGTTGCAGGAAATACAGGAAAAAGGTAGATTTCCAGCTAATATGAACTCTGCCACCATCAGCCTTCTGCTCAAGCCAGACAAAGATCCTGTGTTGCCCACTAGTTATCGTCCCATATCCTTAATTAATGTGGATATTAAGATAATCTGTGAAGCTTTAGCAAAAAGATTAGACAAAGTAACTCCTCTCATAATACATCCAGATCAAACTGGTTTCATCAGAGGAAGGCAGTCATCCACAAATACACGCCGATTACTTAATTTAATTGATTATTCCTACAGTAAAAACATTAAAACCAATATATTGTCTTTAGACGCAGAAAAAGCATTTGATAGAGTAAATTGGAAATTTTTATTCGCTACTCTTCATAAATTCGGTTTTGGCGATTTATTCATAAACTGGTTAAAAATTCTATACAATTCTCCAACAGCCTGTGTCAGGACAAATAATCAAATATCTTCCAGTTTTTGTCTACAGAGGGGCACCAGGCAAGGATGCCCTCTTTCTCCATCACTTTTTGCCATCTTTATAGAACCTCTAGCAGCAACAATCAGACAAACAAAAGCTGTAAAAGGTATAAAATGCATGAAAATAGAGCACAAGATTAGTCTGTACGCGGATGATGTATTACTTTATCTCCAGCATTCAAATAATTCTCTTTTACAAGTAATTAGAATACTAGAATCTTTCTCTAAAGTATCAGATTACTCGTTAAACTGGTCTAAATCTACGGTACTGTCAATTAATTGCTCTCTCGAAAACTCCCTAAATTTACAAATGCAATCAGGAAATATTAAATATTTAGGTATTACTGTGTCGAATAAATTAACAGATTTACTTAAACTTAACCATGCCCCACTTTAAACAGGATAGAAGAGGACCTTGAAAGATGGAATCGCTTCAATCACATGGGTAGGGTAGCTTCAATAAAAATGATGGTCCTACCTAGAATTAATTATTTATTTTCAATGGTCCCCAATAAACCATCATCTGACTGGTTTAAATCTCTAGACTCTGCCATTTCTAAATTTCTTTGGAAAGATAAACCCCCACGTATTAGCTTATAGACAATACAGAAGACTAAAGACAGGGGAGGATTAGATCTGCCTAACTTCCATAACTATTACTTAGCAAATAGGCTACAATACATCTCTAAATGGATAAAAAATAGTCTTTTAGATGAGCCTTGGTTAGATATAGAACAGGAAATGTGCAATAATATCATGATTTCAGATCTGCCGTTTATAAGCTCAAATATAAAACGGCATACATGCTTCAAAAATATCAACATTAGTTCTACTCTGACAGCATGGTGGGAGTTCCTCAAAATGACAAAGTCATCCCTTATCCCATGCAGTCGTACACCTATCTGGAATAACCCTGATATCCTACAAAATAATAAAATGATAAACTTTACGTACTGGAAGAATAAAGGTATTAAATATCTGGAACATCTACTTGACGGAACCGAGTTCATCAATTTTGCTAAACTAAATATGCAATATGGCATTAGTAAAAATAAATTCTTGGAATATGAACAACTTAAATCTATAATTAAAAATAAATATAAGCATATTAATGGTGGTTTACAAGTCCCAACTAATATAATAGAGTTCTTAGATTTAACCCCCCCCCCCAAACAACTGTCTAAATCATACAGGACACTGACTAAAATAGATGATTCGATATCTCTTCCTATAATGAAGTGGGAAAAAGATTTATCAGGCACCTTTGAACAAAATTTCTGGGCTCAGACATGTCTAAGAACTTTCAAATTGACTAGAAACACCAACTTACAACTAATACAATACAAAATCCTTCACAGAGTACACTACACAGGACAAAGATTATTCAAGATGGGTCTGGCACAATCTAATATCTGCCCACACTGCATAAGCAATCATCCTGATAATTATTTTCATGCGTTATGGTTATGCACACCAGTCCAGAGGTTCTGGACACAGATATGTAAGGACTTATCAAGGTGCTTGAGCTGTAAAATTACACCATCCCCATCAGTTTGCCTGCTCGGTAATTTTGAGGAAAGTCCTCTGAAAAAAGAAATAGTTTACATGGTTTTTACTGCTTTATGCATCGCAAAGAAAACTATCCTCATGAATTGGAAAAGTAAACAAAATCTCAGTATCAATCAGTATAGAGATCTTTTGTTGGATTCAATTCAATTTATTTTTCAATTCAATTTATTTATATAGCGCCAAACCATGAAACATGTCATCTCAAGGCACTTTACAAAGTCAAGTTCAATCATATTATACAGATTGGGTCAGATTATCTAGAGACAGCATCTGCTTCCACATCTGATTGGTCTCTTTGGGCTCCTCTGATCAACACCATCACTTAGTGGAATAGGGGGCGGTGGGTTGCTTCCTGCTGGGCGCAGTGGCTGGATGGAGGGGTTCCTGGGGCCCTGGGGGCACTTGGAGTAGGGCGCCTGGTGGATCCGGCTCCGGGGTCTGTTGCAACCATCTGGGAGGAGTTTGGGAGGCCTACGGGTGGCCTACAGCAGCCGCCGTCCGGCCCCCTGTCCCGGTCCTGGTCCGTGTCGTCTTCCGGTGCGGGTTTCACCTGGGGGGTGGGGTTTGGGATGGCTCGTGCGGGCCGGCTGGCCAGGGTCCCCCCCTCTTATTATTATTATTATTATTATTATTATTATTATTATTTATTTATTTATTTAGTTTAAGTAGGCTTGGTGGGTGGGCTGGGGGGGTGGAGGTGTTGGTCCTGGTGGGTGGTTGGCTGGCGGGCCCTGCGGCCTCTCCCTGGCCCCCGGGCTACGGTGGTGCCGCTGGCGAGGCCCCCTTCTCTGGGTGGGGCTTTCGGGGAGCGGGGGTGCCTATTGGAGTCAGTAGGGGAGCTGGCTCCCTGGGTTGGCTTCCCAGTCATTTGCTCCCCATCCCCGGACTCCTCCCTCTGCCTGCTCCATCACGCCGCCACACATGTAGGTCCTGAGGGAGGGGGCGTTACTGGAGGTTGCCACTTTCTGGTGACGCCCCTCTCCCCAATTTTATCATGCATCTTAGACACTTTCACTTCAAACATTTTTCACATCGCACACTCATATAGGCCATGGTGGGGGGGGGGGTGGGGGGAAGACGTCTGGGGGGGGGGGGGCTTATGTTGTGTGGGCCTCACCTCGGACGGCTCCCTTCACCTCCTCTCCCACTTAGACATTGAGGGTTCTGGGCAGTCACACGGAGGGGGTGCGCTGGCAACAGCTACCTTCCGGAAGGGGGGTGGGCTGTGCCGTGCATCCCCTTCGGCGCTCCCAGTTTTTAAACGCACTTGAGAACAACATGCAACAACACAACATTTGAGCAGGCGTAGGGAGGGTCGGGGTCTTCTGCACACCCCCGTTCTCCGATGGCGGCAAGGAGTCTGGGGCCTGGAGGAGGTGCGGGCCACTGTGTCCGGGGTCTTGGCGGGGGGCTGCGGTGTGCGGTCAGCGGCTTGCCTGGTCTGGGGCTGATGCCTCTGCTCCCCCCAGGGGGTGGGGGGCAGGGATGGCAAGGGTAAGGTGGGGGGAGGGAGGGGGTTTATTAGGTATTTAGGGGGAGGGGGGGCTCTGGCCGGGTGGCTCGTGCGGGTCGTGTTGGCCCGCCCTCTTGGGGGGGCCCGGTCCGGGGGGCGTCTGGTCTGGGGCCGGGGGTCGGGCACAAGCAGTCGTATAGTCGATTTGGGGTGACCCCCCCCCCCCCTTTGGTCAGTGTTGGATGTGAGTGTTATGTGGGAATGTGTGTACAGCGTCTTATTTTTTTTCTCTGTCTGTGGTGAGTGGGGCACAAGGGAGGGATGGTGTGAATGAGTTTTTTTTGTTTTTGTTTTTTTTTGTTGTTTTTTTCCAGGTATGGGTGTGGTCCGCTCCCTCTCCCAAGAACATCTCAAGTCTCCTATAGGTGCGGAGCCCATCCCCCCACGTCCTGCCCTCCTCCACTTCGTTGGCGGGCGCCTTGGCCCCCTGGCGCATTGGTTGGCTTCGGGTTTGGGGCGGGTTCCCGGGCGTGCGCCGGCCCACTCCCGGCGGCCTCTTCGCGGGGCCTGGCTCCCCGGGGGGCGGCCGGGGCCCTCGTCGCGGGGGCGGGGCGCCCCTGGGGCCTCTGGCCCTCAGGGCCCATGGCCGGGACCACTTCAGCGGGGCTAGCTGCCGGCGGAGCCCACGGGCTCGTCTCCGCGGCTCTTGAGGGCGTCGGCATTGCGGTGGCTGGGGGATTTCCTCGGGGTCGTCTCTGCTCCTTCCTTGGGGGGGGGGGGGGGGTTGCAGATATCCTGTGTCGGCCCCTCCTGGGCGACCTGCTTTAGGGACCCCTTTGGGAGTCCGGGGTTACGGGTCCCCTGACGCCTGCCTCTGTGCTCGGGGAAGGTGGGTCTTCGGTTCTCCACAATCACTATCAAGCTATTTCTGGATAATCTTCACCTAAACTAGTGCACTTTCACATCTCCCACAGGTGCTGGGTCCCAGGTATTAAGTGTTCACTTATATACAGTAATCTTATAATTTATTTATTTATTTATTTATGTTTTTTCACTTTCTTTTTTCAAATATCACATTACACATGTCAGCTTACATAATAATATATATGATTTAGCAATGGCATCTAGGTGTTATTCGAGTGTATCTGTTGCTTTATGTCTGTTGGTTGTGCTGTTCTTTTTGTGTCTCTTTCCAGGTGATGGAGCAGACAGAGGACGTTTTATCATTCTCTTCCTTTTATCTCCTCTTTCTTTCACCTCTACTCTTTTTTTTCTTTTCTTTCACTTTTTGTTCTTCCTTTACTCTCCCATTGTCATGTCCATATAATTTGAAATTCTCCTTGCAGGAATCATAATAAAGCTATTTACAAGCATAAATCAAGTGGAGCTCTATGGCGAAAGCTGTTTGCTCCACTTGTAAAAGCAAAATCTGTCGAGCTCTATCTGGCATTGAGATATCAATTCCTATTGCCATATTGCTAGACAGGACACTGGGAAAAAAAAAAAAAAAAAAAAAAAAAATATGGGATTGCTTTTCATTGCTATGCAGATGACACACAGATATATTTACTGCTAAAGAATATAGACTCCACCTCTCTTCAGTCTCTGTTTTTATGTCTGGAAGATGTGAAGGCCTGGGTGGCCCTAAATTTTTTGAAACTTAATGAAGACAAGACAGAGGTAGTGATCTTTGGCAGATCCACTGCTGATTCCTTGACTAGTCTTGGCTCTTTGGCCCAGTATGTTAAGCCGGTTATTAATAATTTAGGGGTTAAGATGGATGCTGGTCTTAAGATGGAAGCACACATCAGAGCCGTTATAAAATCCAGCTTTTTCCACTTAAGGCAGCTAGCCAAAGTAAAACCTGTTCTTTCCAGACAGCACTTCGAAACAGTGATCCATGCATTTGTGACCACACGTCTGGATTACTGTAACTCACTTTATATAGGAATCAGTAATTTATATATTTCCCAGCTTCAGAGGGTACAAAATGCTGCTGCACGTCTATTAACAGGTACACGAAAATTTGACCACATTTCCCTTATTTTAGCTTCCTTACATTGGTTGCCAGTGCATTTTAGGATTGATTTTAAAATCCTCTTATTTGTTTTTAAAGCTCTTAATGGCCTTGCCCCTCCCTATCTGTCTGAGCTGTTACACTCTTACACCCCCTCCCGTTCCCTCAGGTCAGCTGATCAGTTGCTTTTGAGGGTCCCAAAGACAAAATGCAAGCTCAGAGGGGATTGTGCTTTTTCTGTGGCAGCTCCTAAGCTATGGAATGATCTGCCTTTGAGCATAAGACAGGCCTCTTCACTTGCTATTTTTAAGTCTCTTCTTAAGACTCATCTTTTTTCTTTGGCTTTTGGCACAATCTGAGAGATTTCACTTTGTTTTATTGTGTCTGTTTCTAATATGTATTTTATATTCGATTCTTTCTATTTTATAATTGCATTGTATTTTATGATTGTGTACAGCACTTTGGTCCTGTCGGTGTATAAAGTGCTTCATAAATAAAGTTGGTATGGTATGGTAAAGTTTTGGTCAACTAGCACAGATAGCTGATGCAGATAGAAGCTTTTTTTTAAATCTGGGCAAAATTATTACTGGTTGTCATGCAACGTTCTGATGAATCCAAACACAACCACACACCAAGCTTAGTTTCTGGAGGTTTATTGAAAGTTGATGAGTAATAGAGGATGAAAACCAACAGTCTGTAGTGGAGGATGAAAACCAACAGTCTGTAGTGGAGGATGAAAACCAACAGTCTGTAGTGGAGGATGAAAACCAACAGTCTGTACCGGGCTGGAGCATGTGGATGGTGATGGCTGGAGCATGTGGATGGTGATGGCTGGAGCAGGTGGACCGCGAGAGAGCTGGAGGACCGCGGGTGCCTCCCTGCGGAGCCAGGAAGCCCCCAGAGCAGGTGGGAGAGCGCTGGGGTTGAGGCAGACCTGGAAGCACAGCAGAGAGAGTTCTTGAAGCCCTTGGGTTGAGGAAGAGCCGGCAGCACAGCGGAGAGTTCTTGGAGTGCTGGGTTGAGTAAGAGCCGGCAGCACAGCAGAGAGAGTTCCCGGCAGGCGGGCAGGCAGACGAAGGAAGCACTGGCAGGAAGACGTAGGAAGCACAGTCTGGCAGATAGACATGGGAAGCTCTGACTGGCAGACGTGGTGAACACAGGCAGGACGAGGTATGGGTGAAGTGATCCGGCAGGGGAGAGCAGACTAAAGGGAGCTTAAGTAGGGAGGATGGTCAGGTGAACTGAGTCCGGGCTTGATTAGAGCATGACAGGTGTAGGTGATTAGGCATGGAGTGGAACTGGGCTGCATGGGAGATGGAAAGTGCTGGAAGTGTCCAGGGTGAGACAGGTAAAAACTGAACCCTGACACTGGTTAAGATCTTATAACTGAAAATGTTAGATACAACACAAGGTATTCATCTTTTAATAACTACACTTTTTGTATTCTCTTTAATACATCCATAGTGAAAAGGATTATATCTATATGAGGACTTTAACTCAAAACACAACCGTTTGTGCATAAATACCTGTTTTTTAAGTCATTTATTAAAATTAGCAAAATACAGCAAGTGTTTTCAAGGAAAAACTATTCTTTATATTACTAAAATAATTTTCACAATGGGTGACCATGTTTATATTTAAAGCAAATAAGCAAAACCTTTTGTTTGTGTTTTTTTTTTTTAACTTTGGACCTACAGTTATTTACAGATCCTGTTACTTCAGAAATTCTGACTATTTTTTTATTAAAATTATCATATTTTGTAGATGCCCTGCAATAGACTGCCGACCTGTCTATGGTGCACCCCGCCATTCACCCAATGACAGCTGGAGATAGGCACCAGCACCCCTCGCGACTCCACAAGGGATAGGCGTGTTAGAAATTAGATGGATGGATATTTTTTAGAGCAGGTAAAAAAATCACAACATAATTCTGGTTATTTTTTTTTTAATCTTTTTTTATCAGTTGTTTGGCCCTCGCGTACTTTTGACTTGACAATTTCAGCTCACCTACTGAAAAGTTTGGACACCCCTTTCCTAGATTATTACTTCAGATGCTAAACATTCACAAAGTGAAGGGGTTCATCCCTCAAAGATGTATCCTTTTTTGACCTATGAAGATTGCCATTTATCTCTAAAGGATGAGCATGACATGCAGAGTGGGGTTACATGTTAGATGAACCTGATAAAAGGCATCTCCTATTCTACCCATACTCTTTAAAGGTGTTTGTTCCACCTTAAGCATAACACAGATTATAGATGATTCGGATACATTTCTTTGATGTAACCCTTGAAACTTGTTCAGAGCAATTCAGCAGTCCTATGCCTGATCTCTCTTCTCTGAGTCCACTTCTCTCAACTCTTCTGGGACATTGTCTAGTGCAATCACCATCTGTCTAAGTCAAGTGCAAGAAGTGGGGCAAACATGCACAGAACAACACCTCACGGGGGACTGGGCCCTTCACCCATGTAAAAACAAGACTATCTGTCACAATGGAGAATTGGTACACCGATCAAGAATAGAAGCAGAAGACAAGTGTGGAGTAGTTAAGGGCCACTTAACCCCTTGCGGGTACCGTGTCTAATGAGGTCAGATATTGACTATTGGCCATGGAGTGCGTGCTGTTTTTCTGTCCATGTCATTTATCCTAACTGGGATTTTGTTGCAGTAATCAACACTGTGAGCACACTTTGTGTTCTTGTGTTTGTGTTTTAATAAGCTCTGTGGGGGAAACAACTCCTGAACTTCTATGCTTGTGTTGGATTATCGAACTTTAGCTGAGCCATCTTTACCTCTCCCATTTTCTTTCTTTTGTGTCTCACTTTCTGTAGTTTAGCTCCTCCGTATGACATCATTCTTTGTGACTACAACTGAACATTTGGTTCAATTCTGACATTCTTTTCTAATACTGTGTATAAGAAAATGCCTAAAATCTATAGCACAATGATAAAATACTAAGAAGCTAAGTTTTAGAAAAAAGCTTTAGAAAAAATAAGAATACCCCATTAGATATAAAATTTCTTATTAAGAATTTGGCTGCACAGTGGCGCAGTGGGTAGCGCTGTTGCCTTGCAGCAAGAAGGTCCTGGGTTTGAGTACACCCCTGGGTCTTTCTGCATGGAGTTTGCATGTTCTCCCTGTGCATGCGTGGGTTCTCTCCGGGTACTCTGGCTTCCTCCCACAGTCCAAAAACATGACTGTTAGGTTAATTGGCTTCTCCAAATTGTCCTTAGCTGCGAATGGTTGTTTGTCCTGTTTGTCTCTCTGTGTTGCCCTGCGACAGACTGGCGACCTGTCCAGGGTGTACCCTGCCTCTCGCCCTGTGAATGCTGGAGATAGGCACCAGCAACCCCTGTGACCCCATGAGGAATTAAGCAGTTTGGAAAATGGATGGATGGATATTAAGAATTTGTTATTTTATTAATATCAATGTTCTTATCTAAAAAAAAGGAAGACAGTTAATCCCGCATGTGTAAAATGTATATAAAATATACCTATGCTCATTAAAGTTAAAAAGCATGCAGTCTGTCATTGGGTGGTGTTAATTACACAAATTGCCCCAATTTACAACTAAGAATGCTCTGGATTAGGGGCGTAAAGGTACATGTTTTTGTAATGTAAGTATCCGGTACAGCCCTGTCAGTTCAGCATGTGCATATACCAACAAATGTAGCATTGTTTTACACATGAACACATTCAGGATGTTTATGTGTTGAACTGCAAAACGCAACATTACATAACACAGTTTTAAAAAGTGAAACCAGAAAGGACTACTAGCTACCACAATATTTTTCAGTTTGGGAGCATTACATTTTTCATGCAGCAACAGTAGAGCACAAATAGGCCTTTTTCCATTACATGTGAAAAACCCAGGGTTTTCAAACATCCAGCACTGTCAAGGTTTGAGGTGAAGGACCAAAGCGGCAGCAAGACGACGGCAGGCACATACTGTAAATATTTTAATGAAGCCAACCCACAGAATTACACAATTTAGTTACAGGGATGGAAAACAGACAATGCAACAACGAAACGAACATTGCGCACAACAGTGTTTATTAGGATTAACTAATTAACACAAACACCCAAGGATCATGATATTAACCCCTTCTCAAGGGTGGATTCCAGATGCCCACTGGAGTCCAAACAAAAACAACCCAAACAGGGTGGGTAGAGGGGGCCTCAGAAGGAGGGAAAGAGTTAAAAAAAATGGAATACTTGCAGACGACCTAGAGGTAGTCCCGAGCCGACCAAGTGTTCTGGAGGCTGGCAGCTATGGAGACCACTGGAAACCTCTGGAGAAGACTGGAGATCACTGGGAACCTCTGGAGAAGACTGAGGACCACTGAGAACCTCTAACAGGAATCCAAAAGTGAACCCCAGAAGAAGCCTAGGACCTGTCATGCAGGGGTCCTTTGGGGCCAACACAGAAGCCTTGACCACCTGAACAAACTCACAGACCTCGGATTGTATTACACAATTTAGGAACAGGAATGGAAAACAGACGATGCAACAACTAAGGAACAAAACCCCCGAAACTTAAATACAACTGGGAATTAACAGATTTTATTGCTTACAACACATGTGAGTGGGATTAACTAATTAATACCCAAGGATCATGACAAGCATGAGTTTCCACATGTGGGATTTCAGATTCCCGGGGCTTTAGTTTCAAGGAAAAAAGTTCCTTGTCTGAGAAGCCTTGTACTTTTCAAAAGTACAAGGCTTCTACTTTTCAAAAGTACAAGGCTTCTGTTGGAGGGGCATGGCTGTGTGCAGCAAGTCAGAACAGTCTGCCTGCAGGAGCAGTAAAGAGTAATGAGTAAGGAGCAGTAAAGAGGAGGCGATATTACAAGTCTATTGATTTCATACCCTTAATTTGACACAAAGTAGTTTTAACATGTTTTTAGTACACCTCAAAATTTCATTTGTGCAATCTGGTTATCAAGCTTATAAGCAGATTTTGAATCTGCTTTCGGAGTCGTCACAGCGGCAGAGCTCTGCTAATAGGCTGGTTTCATCGGGGAACCAGCCTAATGTGCATAAACCGACACACTCTTGGCTCCATACTTTAGACCTTGTGCTGACATATGGCATTGATTGTGAAGAATTAACAGTATTTCCTTGCAACCCTGTCCTATCTGATCATTTTTAATAACATTTGAGTTTAATCTAACTGAGTTCTCCACCCTCAAAAGAGGGTTCCATTATAGTAGATCTTTATCGGACAATGCTGAATCAAACTTTAAAAAGGCTGACCCCCTCTTAATATTGTCAGTATTGCAGAAATACCCTGCAGATAGCAGCAATGTTGTTTCTTCCTATTCACAAATAGATGTCTTTGTTAACGGTATGACTTTGTCATTGCGTTCTGCTTTAGACAATGTAGCTCCCTTGAAAAAGAAGGTGATTATTCACAGGAAGCTGGCTCCTTGGTTTAATTCAGAGCTGCGTTCCTTGAAGCACAATGTTAGGAAATTGGAGAGAAAATGGCGCTCTACACACCAAGAGGAATCCTACCTAATCTGGAGGAACAGTCTATTGTTGTATAACAAGACCCTTCGCAGAGTTAGAGCAGCATATTTTTCATCATTGAGGATAATAAGAATAATCCTAGATTTTTCTTCAGTACAGTTGACAAACTTACACAAAGTCATAGCTCCGCTAATCCATCCATTCCCTTAGCTCTTAGCAGTAATGAATTTATGTGATTATTCATAAATAAAATTTATTCCATTAAAAATAAAATAATTGCCATCCTCCCAAACATGATTACCTCGTCCTCAGTAAGTGAGGCAGTGTTGGAGGAATCTTTAGAATCTGCGCAGTGTCTGAACTGTTTAGAAGCAGCAGAGCTTTCTGAGCTATCTAAAATTTTAGCTTCATCTAAACCTTCTACCTGTATGTTAGACCCAATCCCAACCAAGTTGTTTAAGGAGGTATTCCCTCTGATCAGTGGTCCTATTTTAGACATAATTAATCTATCATTGGTAAATGGATATGTACCACAGGCTTTAAAGTAGCTGTTATTAAACCTCAGTCAGGCTTTAGAGCTCATCATAGCACTGAAACAGCTCTGGTGAAGGTCACTAATGACATTCTCATGGCCTCAGATAATGGACTTGTGTCTATACTTGTCCTGTTAGATCTCAGCGCTGCATTTGACACAGTTGATCACACTATTCTCCTACAAAGACTTGAGCATACTGTAGCGATTAAGGGGAAAGCATTAGGCTGGTTTAAATCTTATCTGTCAGACAGATTCCAGTTTGTTCATGTTAATAATAAATCTTCCTCAAACTCTAGGGTCACCTGTGGAGTACCACAGGGTTCAGTCCTTGGACCAATTCTCTTTACCATATATATATGCTTCCGACTGGCAAAATTATCAGACAGCATGGGATTAATTTCCACTGTTATGCTGATGACACTCAGCTATATTTATCCATAAATCCTGATGAATCCAATCAGTTACTTTGACTGCAGTCATGTCTTGATGACATCAAAAGCTGGATGACTTTAAATTTCCTGCAATCAAATTCTGACAAGACAGAAGTTGTAATCTTTGGACCAGAGTCCTCAAAAAATAAACTTCTAAATCAATCACTTAATCTGGATGGCATTAAATTGGCCTCTGGTAATAAAGTTAAAAACATTGTTGTCCAAGACATGTCATTTAAATCCCATATTAAACAGGTTTCCAGAGTTTCCTTTTTTCACCTCAGGAATATCGCCAAAATTAGAAACATTCTGTCCAGGGGTGATGCTGAAAAACTAGTCCATGCATTTGTTACTTCAAGGCTGGACTATTGTAATTCATTACTATCAGGAAGTCCACAAAATGCAGTTCGAAGTATTCAGCTGATCCAAAATGCTGTGGCAAGAGTTCTGATGAAAATCAACAAGAGGGATCACATTTCTCCAATTTTAGCTTCCCTTCATTGACTTCCTCTTAAATCAAGAATAGAATTTAAAATTCTTCTTCTAACGTATAAAGCCCTAAATAATCAAGCTCCATCATATATCAGAGCTCTGATTACCCCATATATTCCTAACAGAGCCCTTCGCTCTCAGACTGCAGGTCTACTGGTGGTTCCTAGAGTCTCTAAAAGTAGAATGGGAGGCAGATCCTTTAGCTATCAGGCTCCTCTCCTGTGGAACCATCTCTCACTTTTGGTCCGTGAGGCAGACACCCTGTCTACTTTTAAGACTAATCTTAAAACTTTCCTTTTTGACAAAGCTTATAGTTAGAGTGGCTAATGTTACCCTGAGCTACCTCTATAGTTGTGCTGCTATAGGCTTAGGCTACTGGAGGACATCAGGGCCTATTTTTTTCACTCTACTGATTTCTACTGTTCTCCAGTCTACTGTTCTCCAGTTTTGCATTACATTACATTGAAATGACTATCGTCATTTCAGCTTTTAACTTTTTGCTCTCTCTCTTTTTTCTTCATAATAGGCACACCTGGTCTGACATTCTGTTAACTGTGACATCATCCAAGGAAGACAGGTCACCTGCTATTTTCATCTAATGTAGAACAGATTACTGGATCAATGTTTGCTTCTGTGCTTTTTGTCTGTCTTGTTGTGTCTCTGCTCTGTCTTCTGTAACCCCCAGTCGGTCGAGGCAGATGACCGTTCTTACTGAGCCCGGTTCTGCTGGAGGTTTTTCATTCCGCTAATGGGTGGTTTTTCTTACCACTGTCTCTTCATGCTTGCTCAGTATGAGGGATTGCTGCAAAGCCATGGACAATGCAGACAACTCTCCCTGTAGCTCTACGCTTCTTCAGGAGTAAATGCTGCTTGTCGGGACTTTGAAGCAACCAACTGGTTCCCTTATATAGGAAAGTTTCGACCAATCTGTATAATCTGACTGATTCTGACTTTGTAAAGTGCCTCGAGATGACATGTTTCATGAATTGGCGCTATATAAATAAATTTGAATTGAAAATTAAATTGAATTGAGCGCAGTGGGAAAATTCTGTTGCTGCAGTGTTTAGACAGCCAGAAACATCAGATTTCTCTCATTGGCATTTTATACCATCACAACTCTGATCGGGTTACCAAACATGGTTTTGAACCGCAGTGTTTTTTTTTCCACTGAAAAAAATTACGTGTTGGCACACAAAAAGTAGTTTGAGTTGGTACAGCAAAATACATGGTGTCAGCTTGAACTGCGATGTCAACCCCTGGGGCCTGTCCAGAGTGAGGATGCCACTAAACAAAGAAAAAGCCTGACAACGCCAACAAAGATTCAGCTGTGTTCTGCTCTGGAAACCCAGTAGTGTATAACTGTTTGTGGTTGTTCTGAGTTTCAGCTTAAACTGGAATCAAGCACCCATAAGGGACAAACTATATTTATGCTGAGCTTGCTATTAAGAGCTTGCTCACTGGAATGGTGGCTTCTGAGCCAGTTGGGGTGGGATCTTCTCGGCTCCACCCGCATTACAGCAACAGTTTTTTTTTCAGAGCCGGCCCAGGTTCTTCAGCCCTGCTTAGGAGTAGGGTTGAACAGAGTGGACTACATAATAGTTTGGATGTGTGCACACTGCTTTTCAGTGATTGGAAAAGGGCGAGGATAAAGAAGGTTTTCTTACAGGACATGCAGGAAAAACAACCCTAACCCTAACTGCAGAGTAATGACATTAATATTATCATATATATATATATATATATATATATATATATATATATATATATATATATATATATATATATATACACTGTATACCATATTTTTCGGACCATAAGGTACACCGGATTATAAGGCGCACCATGAATTTGTGTGTCTAAGTGGGTCTTTGTCACATATAAGGCGCATTGCATATTCTTCCCAAGTGTGTAATAACACTCTGTCCCTCCGGTAGGGTGATCAGACGTCCCCGATTTCCGAGGTCAGTCCCCATTTTGGATGACCTGTCCCCGGAAATGTCTCTGATTTCAGTGTATCATTATAGAGAAAAAAAGTTTTGCGCTACACGCAGTATTTACCAGGTCCTGCCCCTGTCCCAACGTAGAAGAGCCGAATACACCTTACCCGCCCTGTTGCCGTTGCAGTTCAGACAAAACAAACCAACCCCCAGCCAGAGATCCTGTGCTTAACAAAATCAGAGATGTCCATGGTTTTCATTAGAGAATTGAAATCTGGTCACCTTACACTGCTCTCTCCTGATAGGGAGAGCTATCTGTCTCTGTCGGGAAAAACAGAGTAGTTGGACGACACTGCCCTGTTTCTAACATTTTATACACATTTTAAACAGAACTTTTATATTGAATTAGCTTACTTGTTTTATTGTTGCTAGCGCGTACTCCGGGCGCGAGCTGCCTTACATGAATGCACTTCTAGTTTAGACATTACTGTCAGGCAGTCTTGTAGACAGCTCAAGGGTCCTGTTAAGGGGCTGATCAGGTAGTAACACAGGCCGTGTATCATTCCGCCTACTTCTACACTTTGAACACTTAGTTTTAAGTATATAGTGTAGATAACACAAAAAGTCAGTGCACTGAAGGTACCCGGATGACCCCCTAAAAAGGTCACAAAATGCAGTGTGTAACGATGGACCCTACTCGCACTAAACGGACGCCGTCTTGACTACAAAGCGGAAAGGGAGGGACTAGGGACGTCGGGAAGATGTTCCCATTTTGAAAATAATGGCGGACAATTCAGCCGAGACAGCCGGAGCTGCGACACCGCAATCATATAAATGTAAGTAATGGTGAATATAAAACACTTACATTTATACATATAAATGTAAGTAGTGGTAATACGAGGCATTGTACTCTCGTCTAATGCATCACTTACATGTCCCTCACTGACAGAAGCTGATATATATGTCGCCGGCATATATTTTTGGCGGGCTGAAAATTCACGTTCACGTGTGTTGCGTTCGTCACGTCATCCCGTCATTTCCGGTAAGCTTTTTAACATAAGTGTTCCTTTTGGAACAATACCAAAGATCGAAAGTGGGCACTACGGCAGTAAGTGGTCAGTGCACATTAGCAGTGCACTGACGGAAGTATTCGGAATGAGACAGACTTAATGCTCCAAATATCCATTGAGCAGAGCGGCTTCATTGCTAATCAAAGTCGTATTTACACATTTTAACAGATTTTTCAGTGCATTGTGCCACATAAAA
Organism: Fundulus heteroclitus; assembly: GCF_011125445.2. Taxonomy (NCBI): domain Eukaryota; kingdom Metazoa; phylum Chordata; class Actinopteri; order Cyprinodontiformes; family Fundulidae; genus Fundulus; species Fundulus heteroclitus. Next base: position 1,182,739 of record NC_046363.1, read on the forward strand.
ATCGGTCAGTGAGCACAACGGTAATCATATACAAATATATATGCCGCACCATTCACTTTTCAGAAAATTTAAGGATTTTAAGTGCGCCTTATAGTCTGAAAAATGCGGTGTGTGTATATATATATATATATATATATATATATATATATATATATATATATATATATATATATATATATATATATATATATGAAAAGTTTCATCGCAAAACGCGATATGCGCCAAATTTTAAATTTTGTAAACTACCCGTACCAAATCATTGCTGATGGAGAGGGCAATGTGGGTGCTGAATAATTTTTCAGCAAAACAAGTTAAATCCCATGAAGGCTCTAAAACACCCTTCCTTTTCAAAACGCGATACAAGCCTGGAACATTCCACACAAACAGCGATGCATCCTCTCAGCCAATCAGGGCGCATGTTGGTCCGCTGCAGAAACAAAGATCGCGATGCCCTCGCTCGCCGCATTGCCATCAAAACATTGCACAAAACTGGCTCAAAAACAAGAAAATGAACACTTTTGATGGCCTAGAGCAGGGGTGTCAAACTCATTTCTATATGGGGCCACTTTGGCGTCATGAAGTCATTAAAAGGGCCGGTTGCATGTGTATATAGACGATACTTTTCAATTTCTAATTTCATTCCAGTTCACATAGAAGTATAAAAAATGCACAGTAACATAAAAGTAGCAATCTTAGGCCCAGTTTATACAGTTTATCTGCAACAAAAGTTGATATTGGGGTGAGTTAAACTTACAGGAGGCACAGATTTAGCCAATTTATACACTTCAAACAGATATATGCCTCTACTTTATGACACGGTGTGCCTTTTTTTGGCTCTTGAGGGCCGGATTATTTACCTTGACGGGCCGGATTCGGCCCGCGGGCCTTGAGTTTGACACCTGTGGCCTAGAGGAACCAATACTACTCGCTTCTCGTACACGGGGGGGGGGGATCTACGGAGTACCATGAACACAAGAAAAAGCGCAAAATCAGGCATTCTGGTGGTGGAACAATTCCCCAGATTTCCTGCGCTCACAATGCTAGAGACAATCCTCATCTGTGTCATGTTGTTATTATTATCATTATTATTATTATCATCATCATTATTTTAGGATACAAACAATTCAGATGGGGAGAACATTTTCTACTTTAGTTCTGTAGGGGAAAGCCGACTGCGTAAGCAGTTATGCATCTGTTTGGATGAAATAGATCTTGGTTTCTCTTTATTCATTTATTTTCTTTTGTTTCTTTACTTTATCGTTATGTGTTGCCTATTTCTCAGTAGCGGTTTGCTAATTTTGTTTTTATTTTGCAAATTGCACTATATTGAATACTAAAAAAATCACTAATACGGTATTTTGTAAAACAAATTTGAGTTCTCCAATAAAATATTTGCTAAACAGGCAGGCCAGGACTTGGGCTTGTCCTGATGTCTAATTTATTAATGAAGTTGGAATAAACATAACATCCTTGTTGTGGAGGGGCTTGTGTGCCCAGGCCGGGCCAAACGTGTATGGTTTCATGACATGTATATTCTTATTCTAAACTGTGCTTTTCTTGTGTCATTTCAGGCATCAGCAAGGACAGACCATCTCGCTTCGCCCAGTATTACTCCACTGATGCAGAGCCTCGTCCTGAAAACCGCGGAGGGCTGCGCAATGCTGGAGAAGTGGTTAGGAAGCGAGAGCAGGTCAAGACACACATACAGACTTTCACCTGTCATGCAAGTCATTATGGACGGGGAGGAGCCCCTGGACGCAAATATTTGCCTTCTGATCTTTCAGTGCGACGCAAGTATGAACTATTTAAACAACAGAACCACGACCAACTCAGCTACTCTCTGTACTACACTATTTTTTACAAAGAATTTAATCTTGGGTTTGGGCATCCAGCAACTGATGCCTGTGCCACCTTTCACAAAACGTCGACTCTCTATGAAGGATCCAAGTTTGACAGATGAAGAAAAATGAACAAAAAATGCTATGTTCATCTTGCATCTGAGACAAGCTTGAGTATTTTACGACCAGCTGAATATTGTGGACCCTACTGCACTAACCGTTTGCTTTGACATGATGCAAAACATGGCTCTGCCATGAACGCCAATCGGGCAGGCATACTATTCAAGGCAGCTCTACCTGTATCTGTTTGGCGTGGTGGTACATTATGGTGAAGGCAGTAATCAAAAGAAAAATTATGTCAATCTTTATGTGTGGATGGAGCATGAAAACAAAAAGGACTCAAACATGATTGCCTCTGCACTGGACGACTGCTTTCGAGTTCGGTTCAATGGTATTTTGCATCAAAAAACTAAACTCAGACTGTTCGGTGACTCCTGCTTTGGGCAGAACAAGAATATGAATGTACTGTCCATGATCTGTGCCTTACGATATTCAGCATTTCCTGACATTGAAATTAAATTCACATTCCCCATTCGTGGACATAGTTTTCTCCCAGCTGACAGAGTGTTTAGGCGGATCGAGCAGATGATACCCCAAAGACTACTATGCAATATTACGTAAGCACAGTAACTTGCACATCTATGGCACTGATTGGAATGCACAAGACTTTAATTCTGAAACACAAAACTTTGTTAAATCACAAAGGTCATTCAAGCTGAGCGACGCCCGGATGCTGTGAATCAGGAATGATCAGATTGGTTACAAAACGTCCTATTCTGCAGTATATTGCTAATATTCTGTACTAAAACATGGAAAGCAATGGAGGAAGTTTAACCCAAAGCCTCTTGAGATGGTGTCTACTGTGAAGGCAGCAAAAAGAAAACTGACGTTGAATACCTTCTGTCTGAAATTGGAGCTCCAGCCGATGTCACTGAGTTCTATCGCCAAGCTTTGTCTTGTGCAAGTTATAACACCGAGGTTGACAGTGATGTTCATTCTAACCGGGAGACTGATAATGAGGAATGGGGAGTTTGTAAAAGTTGTTTGTTCTGATGATGCACTTGGAATTTGTGCAATTTGTTTATTCTGTTCAGTTAGGATGGTGAAATACTAAGCGACTTGTAAAATACAATTTTACAGTCACTACACAGTGTTTTATATAAATCGTTTTAAAAAAGTTAATCTCAGGAAATTATGTTGAACAAAGTTGAATGTCTGGGGAGGGGGGGGGTATGTTTGAATAATATTCAAGCAGTAGCAATGTAAAGATGGTGTTTTATAATGTATTTTTAATCCGAAATGGATGTCTAATTTTGTGAAATTATTTGCACTTGGATATGTTGCGTTTTGCAAAAAAAGTTATAAAATGTTACATTTTCAATATATTTTTAATGCAGTATTTTTATGCACTTATGAAATAAAGTCTAAAAAGATTATATGGTTTTCTTCTTTTGTTATATATGATTATGGTATAAAAAAAAGTAATTTTTCTCAAATATGCTAAAATGGATATATCGCGTTTTGCGATGAAACTCTTCATATATATATATATATATATATATATATATATATATATATATATATATATATATATATATATATAGAGAGAGAGAGAGAGAGAGAGAGAGAGAGAGAGAGAGAGAGAGAGATGGATATCTTCCTCAGGTTGACTTTGAAAGGGCAATCCACGCATTTATACCATTGCATTTGGATTACTGTAATTCTTTGTATTTAGGACTAGACCAGCGTTCCCTGCAGTGTCTACAGTGCAAGGACCAAGAGGTATAACTTTATCACCCATTTTGTGTGAAATTTAAGGTTATATTGATTATTTTTAAGTATTTAAACTGTTTGGGCCCATCTTTTTTAAGTGAACTGTTGCAGCCCTACACTCCCCTCAGAACCCTGAGGTCAGCTGACCAGCTTCTATTGGCTGTCCCTAAGGCTAGGCTAAAGTTCCTAGGTTATAGAGCCTTGTCTGTGGCAGCACCCATACTGTGGAATAGTCTCCCTTTGTCTGTCAGGTTCTCTCAGTTTAAGTCCAGACTAAAAGTGCATTTTTTTTCCTCTGGTCTTCAAAACTAGCTGAGATGAGAAGAGATAAGCTATGAAAGATGTATTTTATTGATGCCAGAACTGGGAAATTATTGTAATTGAAATGAAGCATATCTTGGTATGTTACTCATAGCTAATTTAATATTAATGCTGTTCTTATTTATTATCTCATTTATACTTATTTCTAGCTGTGATGCAGTAACCATTGTAAAACTGGTTGTTTTACAACAACCTTAGCTCGCTTTCCGATTTTTCAGAAACCCCCTTCGGTTCAGTCTGGGATGCAGACAGCAAAAACTGTTCCTAACAGCATGACACAGAGTGGAACAGATCATTCTGAGGGCACAAAATCAGCTTGATGCACTCTCACAAAGAAGAGAACGAAAGTTTGGTTGCCTCCGATTTAAATCTGCTTGCTGTTGTAATGACCTGGATAACTGAGAATTTGCACAGGCATGTTGTTTTAACATGTTTTATAAATAAGCTTTGAATTGAACTGAATGTTGTGTGGGTGTTTGGCCGCAGGAGGGCGTTATGAAAATTAAAGTATTTTTAGTGTTTCATTCCTGTTTTATCTGTTAAATTATATAGTTTAGACCTGAGTGACTGTACTCTAGTTTTCTGTGTTCTAGACCCTGGAATCCTCTTTGTAAAGGTAAGACTTACATGGTCCATCAGCTCTTTAACCATGCCATTCCACTGGCCCGTGTTCTCATCCTGTGCACCATATCTTCCATCTTCCACCAGCCGAATCTCATATGTGAAGCCCAGGATGATTGCCAGCTCTCTCAATAGGTCAATGCAGTATCCTTCAAATCGGTCATTCCCATAAAGTGGGGTGTCCGATTTCTTGAACATCACATATGGCTCCTCCTGTCAGGCAGAATGGGGAAAAGATTAGTCCCTGAAGCACTTCCTTTACATACTGTCACAGCCTAACTGAATGGATGTTTGACATGAGAAAGGGACTTTTAAGTCATGTAAACCCAAAAAAATTCACTTGCTTGGCTAGTAAAGCAAGTGTGACACTGCTGTGTGCCTGGTGGAAGACACTCCTATGATCTGAGGTAGGATGGATGAAAACTGAGGCATGACAACAGTAAGAGATAATCTCTCCATATCAATGACTCTATCCTCCTCTCAGGCATAGCAGGCTGGCAGGTACAGCTTTCTGGAGACCACACACTGGCTCCGCTAGGTTCTTTTTTTTCTCCCCTTCCAATTTCCTTCCTTGTAACCTCCTCACCATAATTCCTCTCCATTTTACATCTGCTCCATGCACCATCTGTCTTTGTTAGCCTTAGACATTCATTCTCAAAGCATGTCCCTCATTTATGCGAATCCCTTGTGTCTCTGAGACAAAACGATCACCAAACATATCAACTAACCTGTGTTATTTATCATTTAGCTGTGGCATCATGAATGAAACAAGAAGTGGCAGAACTTCATTGAATCTGGTTCAAAAGGTAATCAGTACTGTGCTCTTTACTTTTACTTGAGTAATATTATTAAGAACTATCACCAATCTAACCTTGCCTTTGTGTCCGAACCAAAAGCCACTTGGGCCAATCAAGTTGCAGTATTATGGTTTTAGGCGGGACATACAGCTGTGACGATGAGCTGCTGAGCCCAGAGCTGAACCAAAATAAACAAGGCAGCACAGGAGGACGCATGAGTAGCTGCTGTTTTGTCAGAATCCACTATTTCTTCTTTGAAAGAACAGGAGGAAGTGCCTTCACCAGCGTAACCTGTTGTATTTTCTCATGGCACCTGCTGCTTTCAACATTTTCATTTAATACCATGTTTGGCTAAAACCAACCTTTGGTAGACCGGCAGGAGGTGTCGCTTCACCCAATCAGCTCTGAAAGTCCTGCTGAATGTCCCTCCTTTCTCTGAACGTATTTGATGGGAGCAGTCCCAGTCTGATAATGTACAGAACATAGAGTGCTACACATTATCAACCAGCCACTCACGTCTAAGCAAGAAACCCCCAACCTCCATCCCTTCCTACACACACACACACACACACACACACACACACACACACACACACACACACACACACACACACACACACACACACACATACACACACACACATCCTTGTTTAAAAAGAAATTGAGGGCCGCACCTTAATTTCTATAGACCTCTATTTATTTTCAAGCCTTTCTATGACCTAACCCTGACCCCGGGGTTCCATTGAACATGGAAGCGTTGCGGGAACATAGCAGGCCAGAAGCAGCGCAAGGCGGGAGCGCTGCTCTTTCTTCCAGGTACCCTTTCAACCGGGTGTGATTTTAGAGCAAAGCGCCGGTGCGCAGTTGGACTTGGATGACATGAGGATTGCATCATCGCAGGATAGTAGTGTACTTGTAGGCTTCAAATAAAATTAAAATCTTTCTTTATGGAGTCAAGCATCAAGTGAGATGCGCTGGTGGATTGGTGCTGGAGCCGCAGGTAATGACATTGATGTTTCACAGTAAAATGCAATTTAAAGTCTGCACATGTAGTCTATTACTTGTAAACTCGACCGGATCCAATTTGCTTCTAATCAACTGACTTCCAGCCTGAACTATCCGGTCTGCTCTAGACTGACATGGAGTCGGCGCAGCAAAAGTAGAAGAGCCACATGTTTTAGAGAAACGGCGAGTGCTAGCGCTTCTGGGATGTTTAAAAAATGTTCCGCAGCGCGCTGGGTGGAACCACTCTGATTCACTAGAGTTGCAGCAACCACCTGCTCATGCGAGGAGGCGCTTCCACAACGTTACCTAACCTTAACCGTGGCCTAAACTTAATAAACACATCTTTGGCTCTTTACAGCCAAAGATGTGTTTATTAAGTTTAGGCCAAAACTAAACTGCTCAAAACTATTGAGCATTTTTCCTCATGGATAAAACTTACATACACAAGTGCACTCTCACAAACACCTACAGGTGCTTGGATCCAGGTAATTACAGACTCACTTTCCATACAGAAAACAACTATTATTATCCTCAGCTGTCACTTTATATATGTCGTATTAATTAATACTGTATATACTTCAGTGATGGTACCAAGGCGTTAATTGATTTTTCATGGAAATTACATATACAAGTCCTGCACAGTGGTCAGAGGGATTTTAAGCCATTCTTCTTGCAGGATAGTGGCCAGGTCACGATGTGATGCTGGTGGAGGAAAATGTTTCCTGACTCGCTCCTCCAAAACACCCCAAAGTGGCTCAATAATATTTAGATCTGGTGACTGTGCAGGCCATGGGAGATGTTCAACTTCACTTTCATGTTCATCAAACCAATCTTTCACCAGTCTTGCTGTGTGTATCGGTGCATTGTCATCCTGATACACGGCACCTCCTTCAGGATACAATGTTTGAACCATTGGATGCACATGGTCCTCCAGAATGGTTCGGTAGTCCTTGGCAGTGACGCGCCCATCTAGCACAAGTATGGGGCCAAGGGAATGCCATGATATGGCAGCCCAAACCATCACTGATCCACCCCAATGTTTCACTCTGGGCATGCAACAGTCTGGGTGGTACGCTTTTTTGGGACTTCTCCACACCGTAACTCTCCCGGATGTGGGGAAAACAGTAAAGGTGGACTCATCAGAGAACAATACATGTTTCAAATTGTCTACAGCCCAAGATTTGCGCTCCTTGCACCATTGAAACTGATGTTTGGCATTGGTACGAGTGACCAAAGGTTTGGCTATAGCAGCCCAGCCGTGTATATTGACCCTGTGGAGCTCCCGACGGACAGTTTTGGTGGAAACAGGAGAGTTGAGGTGCACATTTAATTCTGCCGTGATTTGGGGAGCCGTGGTTTTATGTTTTTTGAATACAATCCGGGTTAGCACACGAACATCCCTTTCAGACAGCTTCCTCTTGCGTCCACAGTTAATCCTGTTGGATGTGGTTTGTCCTTCTTGGTGGTATGCTGACATTACCCTGGATACCGTGGCTCTTGATACATCACAAAGACTTGCTGTCTTGGTCATAGATGCGCCTGCAAGACGTGCACCAACAATTTTTCCTCTTTTGAACTCTGGTATGTCACCCATAATGTTGTGTGCATTGCAATATTTTGAGCAAAACTGTGCTCTTACCCTGCTAATTGGACCTTCACAATCTGCTTTTATTGGTTCAATGTGCAATTAATGAAGATTGGCCACCAGGCTGGTCCAATTTTGCCAGTCAGCCCATATATTCCCGGGACCGTGGAAATAATGCCACATTAGTTGCCTCACTTGCTTATTGTGCAAAGTCAACTTTAACCAAATCTGGTAGCTTTACAATATGCAATGACCATTCCTGTCTCTGTCCCACGTTTCAGTTTCAGAGCCTTGGTGTCATCCTGGACTGCCTCGCCATCCTTTCCTTCACTTTCCACATCCAGAACATCACCTAGTTAACTTTCATATTTGCAGCATCAAGTTTTTCCTTTGCACTTTTGCCAAACTGGTCCACAGTCCACTTTACAGTTTCAGCTCCTGTTCCTCCCTGTCCTCCAGAAAACCTCCAAAAGCTACAATTAGTACCAAAGACAGCAGCTTCATCATTACATCATCTACTTCACACCTGAACATTAACTCCACTGGCTCCCTGTCACATTCAGTATAAATTAATCCTTTGAACATACAAGGCCAACCACAACCTGGACAATGCAGGACACATAACACTATGATGTCATACATTTTAGTTTAACACAGATCGCACATTACAATAATCAGTCTCTGCTTTGCCCGTTATTGCTCAACAATTAATTATCACAACTCATAAGTTTATATATATATAAGTTTAGAGTGGCTCATACCCTGAGCTATCTCTATAGTTGTGCTGTGATAGGCCTAGGCTGCTGGAGGACATCAGGGTCTAATTTTCTCACTCTACTGATTTCTACTGTTCTTCAGTCTACTGTTCTCCAGTTTTGCATTGTATTACATTGAAATGACTGTCGTCATTTCAGCTTTTAACTTTTTGCTCTCTCTCTTTTTCTTCATAGTAGGTACACCTGGTCTGATATTCTGTTAACTGTGACATCATCCAAGGAAGACGGCTCACCCGCTACTACCATCTAATGTAGAACAGATTACTAGATCAATGTGTACTTCTGTGCTTTTTTGTCTCTCTTGTTGTGTCTCTGCTCTGTCTTCTGTAACCCCAGTCGGTCGAGGCAGATGACCGTTCTTACTGAGCCCGGTTCTGCCGGAGGTTTTCCTTCCCGTTAATGGGGAGTTTTTCTTCCCACTGTCGCTTCATGCTTGCTCAGTATGAGGGATTGCAGCAAAGCCATGTACAATGCAGACAACTCTCCCTGTGGCTCTACGGTTCCCCAGGAGTGAATGCTGCTTGTCGGGACTTTGATGCAATCAACTGATTTCCTTATATAGGACATTTTTGACCAATCTGTATAATCTGACCCAATCTGTATAATATGATTGAACTTGATTTTGTAAAGTGCCTTGAGATGACATGTTTCATGATTTGGCACTATATAAATAAAATTGAATTGAATTGAATTATAAAAAGGCATTATTTAGCTTTTTTGAAGTGTAATAAAACTGTTAAACCTTAGCCCTGTGACTGGAGACCTGTCCAGGAGGGACGAGCCCCCACCCCCCACGACCCTGTGTGACGTCGAGCTGCGTTTCCCCATCAGATACGGCTTGACGTCACAACTGTAGGGAAAAGCCAGTATAGAAAATCGATAAAGGATGGGATGTTACATTTTTAAAAAGTTTAATAAAATTGCTCAAGGTTTATCAGAAAAAAACATAACTTGCTTTTAAATATGAACATTTTTAATTAGCAAAATGTTATTAATGTGTTTCGTAAAGTTAAATATTGTTGAAGGTAATCTTGGCTGCAGTACTGTCTGTCTGGCAGGTGTTTTAGGGTCGGAGTAAAATGAGTCCATAGAGCCACAGACAGGAGGCTTTTCCAGCTGTTTCTAATATGACTTGCTTCTACAGTGTTGCTTCACATCGCGCTCCACTCTTGTGTAAAAATAAAAAATAATTTCATAATAGCTCTCTGGGAATCGCCTCTGGTCTCACCCAGTTAGAACCTGCTCTCCAGTCCATGTTGTAGCTGCAGTTTAATTTTTTTATGTAGTTTCCTTAATAATCAAAATCAAAGTCCATGTCATTTTATTAAGAGTGTACTGGTGCGCAGTGGCTCATTAGATGGACGCTGCTGTATATTGAATGATAGCAGCGCTACCTGCAGCTCTGCCTTCTTTGGTTCAGAAAAGCGCAGGTGAAATTATTTATTTTATTTTATTACTTTTTCCTAAACAGACCCAGTCGAATGCAGGAAATTGTTGTCAGATAGTCAATCCGCTCCACTTCCTGACCTGCTGGTTCGCATAAACCCAAAGAAAACCTTTGACCACCACTACTTTCAGTCATGCATCTGTGGCCAGTTTGATATGCTCTTCCAAAAGTTATAATGATGAATGATGAACACCGATGAAGCTCAGAATGGCAATATTCACTTTGCAAAGACCCGCCCTACTCTCTTTCTGATTGGCTAATGTCCTGGCTCTGCCAGGTTTTATTGGTTGAGAGCAGCTTCTGATTCTTGAGAGTCAGGACAAAACACCTTTTAAAAAACTATTTTTAAAAATACACACTATATCAATTAGAGTGATATGTTTCTGCAGAGAAAGTATACTATAATAATGTTTAATTACTATATGTAAAGAAAACCATAATGTATAAACTTAAGTTGTGATTTCACACTATTTTGAAAACTCAGATTTCTAAATATTTGCATTTTCAAACTTTGATTTTAATTTCAATATGGTAAAAACAAGTTCCTTAAATAAAAAACATAAGAGGATGTAGATCAGATGGTCCTTTATTACAAAAACAATATAAACTGAAGGAAGAATATTTTTTCTCCCAAAACATTTACAAAAACATACATCCAAAGCTGTTGACGAAGATCTGACGGTGTTGACGAAAAACTGACGGTGTTGACAAAAAATGTGTGCGTTAGTGATTTAATGAACAGATTTGCTCTTTGACCACTACTACTAAAACTACTACTTGTTAATAGAGTAGGGTGACCAGACGTCCCCGATTTCCGGGGACTGTCCCCGTTTTGGACCACCTGTCCCCGGCTAAAGCTGTCCCTGGAAATGTCCCCGATTTTGCCGAGGGGGAATAAGTGTTGCGGTAGCTAGGTGCGCTGCGCGCACCACTAGATGGCGGTAATGATCCTTTTGGATGTCAGATGCCATTAAAACACAAAGAAGAAGAAGAAGAAGAAGAGCGCACCACTTTTAAAACAGAAGAAGTGAAAATTCGTTGTCACAAGGGGAGCTGCCCTGTGTCATGGTAAGTATTTGGATCGGGCTGATCCTGTGATAAATGTTTGGTTTTTGTCTAGGTTAAAAATTATCAATAAAAAGTAAGACAAGACCACGAGTTGCTGCTCACATCAGTAAAAGACACTTGGATAAAATGTAACAGAATAATTGAAAACTCCTTGTAAGGCACTAAACTGGTACGCTGGTTCTCCAGGGATCAACAAGAGTTCTTCTAAAGATGTTTTAGAACTGATTGGTGACCTTTAGTTTATATTTCATATAGTTAGAAGTAGAGTTATTACTAGTTGTTTTGCTGATTTATGAGCATAGACTTCCAGGCTTAGGTTTAGCTTTTCTACTGCTCACTTTGGATATATGAAAGCTCCTCGTGAAAAAATAGGAGTCAGTAACAGGAGAACTGAATGAGAAAAGATCTACATGATCTGAGAATGATGGAGGAAGAGATAACCACCTGTTTAATGTCCATTTATTATGTTGTTTTTGCTTGTAGCTCCTAATATTGTGGTAATTAGATTTGTAATATTTAATTAGATTATATAATAATAAAAATAATAATTGGAAGTTTTCATGTTGTACATTCTAATGTTTTTGGAACTGATTTTAATTATATAATGTCTGTTTTAGAATAATGTAAGATTGATACAAGAGGAGAGAGGAAGAGGATAGGAAGTCAGAAAGGAGATTAAATGGGTGGAGGAAAATAGGAACACTGATGGAAAGAACATTTGATGAGAAGAGATAAAATTTTACTTAGAGTATTATTAAAGTTCAAGTGATAAAGCGTTGACATGATTTAAGTGATAAAGTAACGTATTGAGTAATGTAGTGTGTGAAGTTTGCTTTGTAAAACAGAGTGACTCAGGTTCGAGTTGTCTGAGGATAAAACCTCTTTCTGAGTCTCTGCACTGAACATGAGTTTCACTGCACTTCCCTAGCTGTGGCAGAAAGAAGAGGCAGTTTAGTTGTATTTTTTTCTTGTGTCTTAAAAATGTTCGTTCTGCACATAATATATCCACTTCTCCTCTTATTTTATCCAGACCTCTGGATACAGTGGCTGATGGCTCTTCAGACACAGAAGGCCATGTAGAAACCAGGGATGATCTCATGTTATCTGACTCACTGACCGGAGTTAACTCACCTTATAGGAGCAAACAATATACTGGCACATCAACTACTACCATACACGTAATGTAGTTATACACACTTTATGTAAGTTTATACATGCTCATGCTGCACACTGATCCAAGGGGTCTCCAAGTCTATGCCTTTGATTCACCTCACATCACCACAACCCATTTTCTTGTCCCAAACAGGCTCCATGCACAGCTCCACTTCTTCCTGAAGCTCAGCAGCTCCTGATTAATCCAGGTGTGTCTGACCTCAGTAACCAGCCAGACACACCTGGATTAATCAATTTGTCCAGTAAAGAAAGAAAGGAAACAAAAGAGCTGCTGAGGTTCAGGAAGTAGTGGAGCTGTGCTTATAGCCCATTATGGAAAAAAATGAATCTGCTTATTTGAGATGCACAGGCCCCTGATGTGGCCAGGTGACAGTAAGAAACATGTATCACCGTTTACCTGCGGGCTTGACATCTACTTCTTTTTGATGTTAATGCAGAAAACCTATTGCTCATAGGTATGTAGACATGAGCAGAATAAGTATTTGTTGCACTTTTTTAAAAGGTGGGGGAACTCTGTCTTCACAGAGAGCCACAGTCTAAATGTTTGTATTTACTGGTTTTTCTTTTCCTCATGTCACTCTCCCCTTAGGAGGTGGCAGAGCTCTTTGGGCTACACAAAATTGAAAAACCCTGCTAACCACCTTAGACCCCTCCACTCCCACCCTCATCACTTTGCCCCAACCCAAAGACACAGTTCTAGTTTTCTATTAATTAATTTATTTATTTATCTATTTATTTATTAATTTTATTAATCTTAGGATATACTAAAAGTGTGGAGAGGCACATTCCTGGCTTTTACACTTGATTTTTGTTGTTTAAATATTAATAAATATGTAAAAATAAATGAAACCATTACTGTCCCCGTTTCCTAATTTCATCTTGATGAGATGTATTGTTTTATATGTACGAGCAAGAAATGTCCCCAGATTTGATTTCAGAAATCTGGTCACCTTATAATAGAGAAATTAACGTACTGTAAAGCAAACTATAATAAACATATTGCACATACAACGGTTCTAACTATTATAAATTACACCGTTTCCAACTATCAAAAAAACAATAAGGTTTTGTACTAAACACACATGTGTTGTGGTTTCATTTCTGAGTATTTGCTCATAAAGTATGATGAGCTCTGAAAGACTGCCACTGTGTTGGACGAGTTTAGTGTGGATTCCATTGACTGTCTCTTCTTGAACTCTCTCCCACTGCTTCCACTGAACAGGGATTTTGTCTTGCTCTTGGGTTGTAACTGTTCCTTTGTTTAGACATTGTGAACATGTGCGAAGAAGGCAGGTCTCACTTGCTGGAGAGCAACAAACTAATTGAAAACTGTCATCTACTTTGTTTGACTTCACAACTCCAGACATTCTAAGGATCTCAAGCATTAAGTATGCATTTTCATGCTTTTGACATAGACATGTCTTACGATCAGATGCTTTTGGTGCTGTAATATAGAATGGTTTCAGAGCACAGAAAGAAGAATAGCTCAGCTTCACAGTGGGGTTCCTAATGAGGAAATCAGAGTGGAGGTTGATCATGGAGTCTGCCAGGATCATTCTCTGCTGCTTTATCTTATTCCTAGTGATGGTGTCAGTCTTATCAGTGGTAACACGTGCATAGTTCAGGAAGAAATCCTTTACAGTATCGGTTATTCCCATTAGGAATGTTGGCTTTTTCTTTGTCTGTTTCTTTCCTCTCATTAACTTGTAGGTTATCCCAAACTGGTGGATTTGATGAAGGAGACTATACTTTTTGAGAATTTTGCCTGATGACACACTTAGTGCTGGTTCCTGACGCCGTGGCCCAGGAGTTTGTTTGTTTTTCTTTAGCTCTCTTCTGAGGATGTTGTGGAATAGAAGGGCTTTCTTGATTTTTGGATTCCTTATGTTGCTTCCTGATAGCATCTTCTTTGTTTCTGTGCCTGGGGTGTCAAGTATTGTTTTATTTGTAGCTCTTGTTTGATATATTTTCTTTCTCATTCTGTTTCTTTGCTTTGTTACCTTC